>NW_027248277.1:10124674-10424674 GCF_041260155.1 Ptychodera flava | reverse complement strand
CTATAAGTGAATTTATTGAGAAAAAGTGAGTTTAAAATAAGTATCATCAAACGTGTGTCTTTACCTTAAATGTGCAGATGTCAACGGTTAACATCGCGGCAAATTAATGACCCACAACGTTATAGGACAATATTTGTCGGTCGCATAGGAGGATTCTCCTATTTTGATTTTGTATTGTCAACTTTTACACACCTTGCATTTAGATTTGTATTAGCTCTGTATAATCGTTTCAAATGAGTTCACGATTAAAATAGGTAACCGATATCTAATAGGAGCTTATACTTTTCACTATTTTTGATAAGTATGTCTGTAAGCGCATGACTTAATTGTCCTAGTGAAATTCTGTGACGGGAAAAGACGCATTCTTTTTGTGTTTAGACAGATTAAATGACACAGACCAATATATTATGCTTGTGTATTCACCCTCTTTCTTCTTCCTAGGGAACCTTCAGTAGAGGGAGTTTCTGAGTCCCCTTCGTAGCGATCTACCTTTCAGTCGTCTGTTTCCGCATTCCAATATCTTTCGTTCACGTAGTATTCTCTTCGCCTGCGAGTATGTTGTAGTGTAACATGAATGTGATCATCACGCCAATGACAGCGACGCAATTCCCTTGCAAATTGAAGTCCCCTCAGTGTTCAATTGAAATAACAAAAAATGGTACAGAAATACCAGTCCTCTCTCTCTCTCTCTCTCTCTCTCTCTCTCTCTCTCTCTCTCTCTCTTCTCTCTTCTCTCTCTCTCTCTCTCTCTCTGTCGTCTCACCAACCTATCTAGCAATCTCTTTCTGAAAACAGACAAATATACCTACACATATTTGCTACAAGTTTGTGAGGGACCTTGTATTTGGTAACCCTGGCAAGGGGCGTAGTATATCAACAAAACGCCGACTATATCTGGATTAATATCAGGAAATAAAAGTTGATTTGATCTAGTTTAAGCGCTTTAAATTGGTCAAGACGTTGTCCGCAGTCCATTCACCAAGGAAAAGATCACGTGCATACGTTAGTCTGGTTCCCTGACCCATTTTCCCCGGTAGAGGGCGTGGGGAAAAATAGGGTCAGGTACCGGGTAGCCATCTTGAACAGAATTTTGTTCAAGATGGCGGAGTTTAGTCACCTGACAGAACATGCTACAACAAATATGGCTGCTACCATGAAAACGCCGGTCAAAATTCGACTGGATCAATATTATGTTCGAACACTGGTATCCGATCCAAAAACATTGGCACACGAGACGGGAAACATAAACTGAAAGGATTAATCCAGAAGTACGGGGAAATAGAGGTGATTGAAGGCTGGCTGTGATATCGCAGCAGTACTTGTGGCGTGTATCGAACGCGCTAGGGTCATTGAGGTCATCGCCGACTGTGGCGTGACCCCAATGACCCGAGCACGTTCGATAAATGCCACAAGTACTGCTGCGATATCACAGCTAATTGAAAGCAAACTTTGTTGGAACTGTGAACGACGATTATGATTTCGATAGATAGAATGGTGTCCGAATTTCGTGAAGAATGCCAGGCATCATGTCGACGTTCTAAAAGTGTCAAAAGGTGTGCTAAATCACAGTGGCTAAATCATGGAGATAGAAAGTCTTTCTTTCTACCTCCACGGCTTTGTGGTACAAACAAGAAGTTGGTGTCAAGTGAGCCTGAAAGTACGAAACCCAAGAAACATGAGAAAAAGTTACAAGTGTTACTTTCATCCAATCACAGCTTGTTTTATTTTAACCCAATAGCGTCCATGTTTACATTTGCCGGTACCTGACCCTATTTTTCCCCACGCCCTCTACCGGGGAAAATGGGTCAGGGAACCAGACTAGTGCATACGTCTGATCATTTAGGCCAAAGTGTGTAATATGCAGTGGCACGCAGGCAGTGCAGTTGACTCGAAAGGAATCATACGGTACTGTATTTTCAGGAAACAATCTCGGCGGGAACGATGCAGCTTCCAGATCGTCCGTAAACCAGATATCTTTCCAACTGTTCACACAATGGGCACCGCGGTCATGAATATTCATATCAAAGTAGTGCAGGGATGTGGAGTCACTTGTGCTCGATGATGTAACGCGACCCTCTAGTCTGGTCCCCTGTCCCATTTCTACCCTGGCAGCGCTGCTCACGAAAATAGAGTGAAGTATGGGCTACGCGTGAGCTACCGTTTTAGTCATAATTTTGACTGCATATTAATAAGCACAGTCACCAGACAAGATCATGTGATCAGCACATCTTGCAAGCCTGGAATTAGACGACATATCGAACGTTGCCGTTATTAACACTGCTTCACTTTTAAATCTCCGACTCTGTACTTCTATGATGTCATTAAGTGGTGAAATGAATATCTTCTATGTTCACCTTTTTTCTCACACGTGACCGACTATTCATCCTTTTGCATGTACGGCAATGACTCAACATTAAGTGATATTTCGGTTTACATTCAATGTCGAAATAGGATGCTTGGCTCGGGAAAACTATAGAGGTAAAATGACACCATGGGCAAACGAACTCTAAATTCAAAGGTAGCTCCAAGTTGGAAATAAATTCAACGCAATCAATGCTCTCGTAATATTGACCAATGATAGCCATGCTTACAATGGCCCATGCATGGCTCTTTTTTCAACTTTCGTGTGTAGCGCTGCCAGCATTAAAAATGGTCATGGGACCAGACTAATGCGACTCCTACCCGCCCAAAAGTTTGTGGAATTCATCTAAATGTAAGAGATTGGTTATATGAGGCAACGTAACGAACTACTAGTTTAAGACAACATTTGTCCTTTTACATCTTAACGAACAGTGGCCAATGGTAAAATAGTAATCGTCAACTAAACGGAAGGGTAATAGACTAAAAGAGGTGTTGTTGCCTTTAAAAGGCACAGCCCGCTGTTTCACAGCTGAACTAGACTAGTCGTGTTCAAAGTCTGCGGGATAATAACATTAAAAAAACAGTACAACAAACGACTGAACTTCAGCAGACTATCACGTTAGTGGTAAGATGATCGCAAAAGTACAGAATATACTCTGGCAGGCTCTTTCGTTGATCTTAGGAGGAGCTCATGACCTAGCCAGTAACTGCAACCTAAAGCCAGGCGACTGGACAGTCTGGTCCCTGCCCCATTCCAGCCCTGACTGCGCTGCCTCACGAAAATAGGGTCAGATATGGGCCACCTTTTAGCTTGGTACGGTAAACCATTGAGGTATAATTACTCCATGGGCAAATGAAATCTACATTCAAAGGTAGTCGGAAATAAATTCGATGCAATCAATGCGCTCATCCTATTGACAACTACATCCATGCTTAAAATAGTCCATACGTGACCGTATATTGGTTAGCAGCACAGCCAGCGCTAGAAATGGGGCAGGGGACCAGACTAAGTGCCTGGGACCAATTGTGTAAACATGTAACCACCGTAGAGTCCGAGAGGGCGCCCTCAGTCTGCACCTCTAAACTGTGCTCTCTATTTAATCATCAAGCTCATTATCATCTTTAATTCAAGTATCATGCGTCCTACGAGAAAAGTTTAAAAACTTGCATTATGGTAAACATTGCGTTCTTGTTCACTGTTTGTAACTTGTGTGTGTAGTGCTCGCGATATCGATGCGTTCCTTTCTTTTCGAAACCACGTTGTGCCCCTTCCATTTGTCATCGGGGGAGGGGGTGAAGCGCACGTGAGATTATTGGAGGTTATTAAACGTTACAAAAGATAAGCAGGTTTAGCGACGAGACACCTCGGTTGACCAGTAAAGGAAGGAATTTGATCTGCATCTATTGACACAACTGACCGGAAAGGCACACAGTTTAAGCACTTGATCATAGTAAAACACCAACCTGTGAGACGATAATGGTGAGGTCTGTAAGCAACGAGTGACACTATAGCGATGAGAACGTACTGTTCTATTCTGCCTATCTCTTCATCATCGTGAAGTGGAGATGGCGTGCAATGAACAGCATGGAATACAATGTTAATTGCAGTAAACATACCTAGAAGAGATAACTGTTTCGACTGTTCGGAACGCACATGGAGGTAAGTAACACTCTATAATTGCAGATTTTTGGCTAGTTACCTAATGGAGATCTGCCTTCCATTAGTCAGGGGTTTCCTAACAAGATTGGACAAGAAGAAAATGTTTCACCCCTCCCCCACTGTGCCATTATGCTAGTCGCTGTTTCTCGTGTCTTTTCCTTTTGGTAATCACGTTGACTGGAGAGGTGTTTACCATAATACTGGCTGCGAAAACTTTGGACAGAATCAGACAAAGTGTTGTCGTAATAGTTATGTAGATGAGTACGCTAAACGACAGTCTATCAGCCTTTTGTTCTTTTAAGTTTCAAAGGTTTCAAAATGATTATATCGCAGACTTTGTATAAATTCGCTCACACCCTGCCTTAGTCACGTTGACCAATAAGTTCATGTGCAGACTCCACGACAGGTCTGTCTGCCCCCTTCTCTCTCTCTCTCTCTCTCTCTCTCTCTCTCTCTCTCTCTCTCTCTCTCTCTCTTCTCTCTCTCTCTCTGGATATAGCCCAATGTGTGCTTTGTCACTGTCAGTTCGTCCCCCTCTGATCGCTCCGTGTCAATCTATCATCTCTGCCCGCTTCTTTTTAGTCACTCTATCAATGGGCGCTTTGCTATTCAAATTTAACTCTAACTTCGTTGTTTACCTATCATCCACACCTGCTGGTGAAATAGTGTACATGTGTGATAACTAGCTACTTGACATGACCTTCAGTGGCTTGACCTACGTGTCACGTCAGATTACAACTTAGCCTTGCAATTCGCCACTTGTAGCCTCAGTGTGTTTCAGCCGATAAAATCATGTTGTAGAAGTAGATTCGGCATGATATGTCGACAGGAAAATTCATATTCCACTGTACTCTCTCTCTCTCTCTCTCTCTCTCTCTCTCTCTCTCTCTCAGTACCCGTTGTATTGTCCGCTCGTCAAGCGAGGCAATAGTATTATATGGGTCAACACGACCGTCAGTGGTATTACCTATGTGCAAAGCCACTCGTCAGCCCACGCGCCTTTGGCTCAAAGTAGTCGTTAATGTAGTCGTTTATAATGTGATAAAAATGTTACGGATGTTTTAAAGTCTTCAGTTCTATTCTGTTCTGTTTGTTGATCCCCAGTTTATTCAAAAGAGCTTGCCCCTCTTCATAAGGTCGACTCTTTGTCTGTCTGTCTCAGTGTCTCCCCCTCTCCCTCCCCTCTCTCTGTCTCTGTCTCTCTCTCTGTCGCTATCTCTTTCTCTCTCTCAAAGGGAGAGAGGAGACACACAGAGAGAGGGTCAGGGAAAGAAGCAGAAAGAAGCAGGGGCAAATAGACAACCCGCAGGAAGACACAGACACGCAGACAGAGACGCGCAGCAAGACAGACTGCAGACGATCGTATGTTGATAGAAAGAATGGGAATTAACATTTCAAATTGAGAATGGTATCTGTGCACTTTAAGAATGTTGACTGGGAAAGAATGTTGAAGGGGAAAATGCTAAGGAGAGGCAGATATGAACAGTCGACGTGAATCGCGTCGCAATCGAACACTGCGTCAAGTTTACTCATACACAAAATGAATTTGTCATTTCTATGGTTATTGCACACTTCTAACGAACAAAAAGAATACGAATTTTAAACTTTGAAGCTGCGCCATTCTCCTAGTTAGATAATAATTTTGGCGCTTGCGATCGGACCACCCTACTGTGTGTTGATGGTACAGGGTGCAATGACCGCCTCTGTAAGCTGTACCTTCCACACAGAGTGGCTTAGACGCTGAATACGGCCAAGAATATGGCTACCAAATAATGTTTTTAATCTTGACGTGTGCTATAATAATTAACTGACTAAAAGCCGGTAAATGCGAGATCGTAGTTTGTCACGACCCGACAAGTTATTGCACTTATAAAATTATGATGAAAGACAAGGCTAATATATACTCATATTTCTATTTATCATCTGCAGTTTTATCAAGCAATGCTTTGTATATCATTTTCAGTTTACTAATTCCGGCTTAGTTCCAGAAAAAGGTTGAAATATATGCAACACTTAACCAGAATGTAGGCTAAAATCAAGTTTGATAATGTTTTGTTGCTTCAGCGCGTTATCTTCCTCCCAATTGTTGCTGATTCACTATATTTTCTCTCGTCAATTCACTAGAATATATATTGTTCAATCTTTTGTGTGGGGATTACCTAAAATATGTACTAGGCTTGAAACAATTGACCGGTTCAATCACTTTGATCAATATCTTATGTGGTGGGTTCAACGTGAGCATAAGAGAAGGAATAATGAAAACACAGACATATAACTTGTAAAGAGGTAGGTACGGACAGGCGCAGGAAAGATTAGCTAACAAACAGACTTGCACGAGGAAAGATTTAGGAAAAGTCAAAATAGGCCAAGATCTGTGGAGTAAATACATGTATTTTTAAAATAAAATGTCTAATATAAACAAAATCAATATTTATAATTGCGTTGAGCAGCCTGACAGATTTACAGTGTTCAAAACATCTATACATTATCACCATCATGATGGACGGAAAAAAGTGGAGTTATAATTCCCATGGTTACAACAAAACAGAACAAAACATGTCAGAGCTTTTAAAAGTTTGACCATGCGCCAGTTGTAAATATTCGCTCAGCTCGTCGAACTATACATGGACAGTCAAAGGTCAATAATCGCTGTCATATACTGAGAAAAAAATTTATAGGTCCTGGTACTTTGCTGAAATCTCGGCCAGTAAGATAACCGCGATTGAAACCAATATATCCATTCTCCTCTCAAACGTCAGATTTCGAAAGATACAAGAATGAGCTATATGTTATGTTCAGAAATTTGTGATCGACGAGATTGCATAGAGTCAGTGCATTCAGTATGCACGCAGGTCATTGACTTGGCACATTCCATTGCAAAACCCTCTTCTGAAATGTTCTGTTTGGTGAGAACCATACTATCACGGACAGCTGGGAGGATTTTGGGACAAAAAAAAATATCGGCGGTGGAAAAGAAGGACAATGATGCAATAATGTCTTGAGAAAAAAAATTGATCATAGCAGACGATAGAAAAATTCACAAAATTTGGGAACTCTGACTCTCTCTCTCATTCTCTCATTCTCTTGACATGCGCCGCCAGAGGGGGCGCTTACATTGTCTAAATACATTAGGAAGTTCAATGTCATTAGTGTTTGATTGTTGACTATTGATACTCAAACACTGTTTGTGCAAAATATATATAAATATAACTGTCCAATGTCATTTTCAGACAGTCTTACTAAGTGCAACACAAATTGGGGCACCTCTGATTGCACCATTGTACACACCCATTTCTCTACATGTTCGATGCGAGAGGGATGATGCCCCCTCGCGCTCATCCCTGGGGTGTCCTATGTCATTTTCAAAGTTTTATCTAATGCAGATTATTGAAAAACGCCTCTCAGAATGCACAAGATTGCACCATTGCACAAGTCAATATCTCAAAATGTTTGGTGCGAGAGGGGCAACACCACCTCTCCCCTCTCCCCCTTGGGTGTACTATATCATTTTCAAATAGTTTTATCTAGTAGAAATCAATTGAATCACCACTCAGATTGTGCCAGATTAATTATTGCACTCACCAAGGTTTCAACATTTTTGATGCGAGAGGGGGGGACATCTCTCATTCCTCCCTCGGCCTCTTGCAAATACACGCTATTGTCTGGTAGTTTTCTTCCATTTTTTTATTATTTAATTTCAAAATTGAATTCATTACAGACAATCATTTGTTCTACCAAATCTCTGTCCTCTAAATTAATTTAAACCTTTTAGATGTGCGGTTGTTAACCAGTGATATGAAATTAACTGTAACCCCTCCCCCATAATCGAATGGTTTTTCCCTACAAGACACGACCACTATTATATCTCAGCGGCGTAGTTGGTGTCAGTGTCTTCGTCTTCACTGACAAACTTTCGAACACACCACATTAAAATGGAATGCACGAACCCCTTTTCACTATTCCAAATTGAGAGTAAATGTATATTTCAGAGAGAGAGAGAGAGAGAGAGAGAGAGAGAGAGAGAGAGAGAGAGAGAGAGAGAGAGAGAGAGAGAGAACAAGCAGGCAGAGACAGAGACAGAGAGACAGCCTAACAGGAAGACAGACTGAGAGACAAAAATAGGGAAGATAGACATAGATACAGACAGGGGCTTTAGGGCAGAGATACAGAGAAAGAAACGAGAATAGATAAACATACAGTCCGCGTTTAGACACATGGACAGAGACACATAGACACACAGACAGCAAACGCACAAAGTAACGTGGCAAGACACTCGGACGTTGTGATATAGACAGAATGGGAATGTACATAACAAAAGAGGACAGAATCCGTACACTTTAATGAATGTTGACTTGAAGGGGAAATGCTCAGAGCAGACATACATGAACAGTCGATATGTAGTTTGCATTATATGTTTCCGTTTTCCGCAATCGAACCCTGATAAGCACGTTGAGTCTAAATAATCATCTAGTAGAGTTGTTATTTCCATGGCTACCGCACAACACGAGAGGACAATAGCGAATCACAATGTTCAAACTTTGAAGTTGCGCCAACCTCCTCGTCAGATGTAAAGTTTAGCACATAACGCACCACCCTAGAGTGTCAATGGTAATAGGTACGGTATAATCAATGATGCTCGCTTTAACTTTTCATACCCGGTTTCGAAGACGCTATACGGTCAATGAAAACAAGGCTGTTAATCTGTACGTGCGCTTTAAAATAATTTATCAGCTAAAAGCCGATAAAATTCTAATCCACAGTTTGACAGGTACGGCATGTAAGTACACTTAATAAAATAATGATTGACGAGGTAAATATATGATCGTATATAATATTATCTGTTTATTAACATAAATAGTCCCTCTCCCCTTATCTCCGGCTGTATTCTTAGCAAGCGATGCCTTGTAAATCATTTTGATGATATTGAATAGGCTTATTTCATCTGCCGACAAGGTTTGAGAACCTGAAAACACTAAGCCAGAGTTTACAATAAAATTGAGTATGGCGATTTTTGAAATTTCAAAGTATTGTTGGAGTGTCTGTCTTCTTATGGAGTTTTGCTGAAAAACTCGATTTTGCTCTTGTCAATTCACTAGAATATATATTTTCCAACTATTTCTACAATTAAGTGCCTGACTGAATGAAGAAGTTAGTTTGAAAATAAGCTAAACGTGTAAAGCTGGAAGCAGATTACTGGCTCTCAGTATCAAATCGATTCATATATTTTAAGAGAGGGGTCGATGATCGCATTTGAGAGGGAGGTAAGAAGAAAGACAAACACGAAGAGGCTGAGACGGACAGGTGTACGGTGGGGCAGATAGGCTAAGATACAGACAGGCTGAGGGACAGACTGATTTGAAAACAAAGAGACTTAGGGGAGGTCAAAATAGGCCAAGATCTGTGAAGTTTAAGGAAAATGTCAAATTGAGAGAGAAACAATTTTTGTAATTTGCGTTGGAGCAAAACACTTATGATGATATACATTACTATCCAAAGTGTATATCGCCATGATGATGGAGCGACATAAATTGGAGTTATAAAATCCATGGTTACAGCACAACATGGCTGAACAAAACAGAGTCACAGCTTTGTAAAATTTTGAACGTGCGCCAGGTGCGAATTTCAGTTCAGGTCACCGAACTGTACATTGAAGGTCATAGGTGAATAATTGCTGTCACAAACTGGGAGAATTTATTGGTACGTTGGTGAAATCTCACCAACGGCGAAAGCCGGCGACTGAGATGACTCCTATTGAAAAAAAGACATCCATTCTACTCTCAAAACACCATATTCGCCTGATACGAAATTAATTGCATGACTGTTTAGAAACTTGTGAACGACGAGATTGCATAGAGTCAGTGCATTCAGTTTCACGGCAGGTCATTGACTTGGCACATTCCATAGCAAATAAACTGTCTTCTGATATGTTCTGTTTAGGGGAGAACCATTCGATTTCGGAGGGGGCTGGAGGATTATTGGTAAAAATTGTCGGCAGGTGAAGAAGAAAAAATGATCTAGTAATGTCTTGAGAAAAAATTGATCATAGCAGACTAAAGAATATAAATTGTCACAAAAATTTAGAAATCAGACTCTTTCATTCTCTCATTCTCTGGATGTGCGCAGTCTTTGGTGGCGCTAACAGTGTCAAACACATGACAAAGTCCAATGACTTCAATCTTTAATTGTTGACTATTGTTAGTCAAACATTGGTCATGCGAAATATAAAAATATCAGTGTTCCATGTCATTTTCAAACAGTCTTACTTAATGGAGCAAAACAAACTGGGACACCTCTGAGTGCACTATTGTACACATAATGTTTTGTTATTTTCAAATAGTTTATCTAGTGCAAACAATTTAAAAAAGCCTCTCAGATTCCACCAGATTACACCATTGCACAAATCAGTTTTTTATGCGAAAGAGGGCACAACCTTCTTTCGCGATCTCCCCTTTGGTGTATACTGTCATTTTTTAAATAGTTTTATCTAGTGCAAACCAATTGAAAGACACCTCAGATTGTGCCTGATTACATCATTGTCCTGATTAAGATTTCAACATTTTTTATGGGAGAGGGGGATATCTCTTGCACTCCACACCATTACTCTGGTAGTTTTTTTCAGTCTTTCTTTTATTAAACTTAAAAAAAAATTCACAGGACACAATAGTTTGTTTTACACAACTCTGTCCTCTAATTTAATTTCACGAGTCCCTTGCTCATATAGAAGACTACTCGTTGTTGTTAGATGTGCAGTTGTTTACTAGCGACATGTAATTAGCTCAAGAACCTTACATTAACAAGTCATTGACAATGACATAGTCCCCACTTGTAATAGGAGTATTAGTCTTGATGGGGCAGGGAAATGTGGTCATTAAGAAGTATCACTGGAGTGTATATGTTCAAATCTATGGACACATAGGTCTATGTCATTGTTCCCAATTTGCAACAAGAGGCATGTCTAAGTTACGGTTCTAAATCGGGAAAAAAAGATCAGACCTCTAGCTGTATTGGCCAGCCAAGAAATACATATGGGCATAATAAATGAGGTACAAGATGTGACATCTTAAGGTCTATTATTCTATCAAAATTAAAGCGTATAGAACTTGTGGTTACTGAGTTATGCATATATACGCTTAATCAAGGTCAAAGGTCATCAAGGTCACGTGACATTTTGAAAAAAAAATTGTAATGCTAATTAATTCATATATGCCAAAATTCAGACCTCTAGCTCTATTGGCTTGCCCACAATTATATATGTGGCATAATTAATAGTAGTGTAAGGTTCATTATGTTGACATAATCGTGTATTTTAGATAAAAAATTATCAAGGTCACATGACATTTTGTCAAAAAATTTCTATCCTATAGTCTATCCCTATATAACAATCATACATCTAGCTCTATTGGCTCGCTCAATATTAGATATGCACACAATTAATGAGGTACAATATGTGGCGTGATAAGGTGTCCCATCATACCAAATATGAAGGATGTGGCACTTGTGGTTCCTGAGTTATGGACAAATATGTATATTTGAGGTCAAAGGTCACCGAGGTCGCATGACATTTTGTCAAAAATATTGTCTTGATAAGTTATTCCTATATACCAAAAATCAGACCTCTAGCTCTATTGGCTCACTCAAAATTAGATATGTGCATAATTAATGAGGTACAATATGTGGCGTCATAAGGTGTCCAATCATACCAAATATGAAGGGTGTAGCACTTGTGGTTACTGAGTTATGGACAAATATGTATATTTGAGGTCAAAGGTCACCGAGGTCACGTGACATTTTGTCAAAAAAATTGTATTGCTAAGTTATCCCTATATACCAAAAATCAGACCTCTAGCTCTATTGGCTCGCTCAAAATTAGATATGCGCATAATTAAAGAGGTACAATATGTGGTGTCATAGGGTGTCATACATTTATGAAAGGTTTAGGACTTGTGGTTACTGAGTTATTGACAAATATGTATATTCGAGGTCAACGGTCACCAAGGTCACGTGACATTTTGTCAAAGTGTCTGAGATATCTGCGTGAACGGATGGACTCATGGATGGACTCACGGACGGACATGACCCAATCTACAAGCCCCCTGGACTTTATCTGTGGGGACTAAAAACTGTGTCACTGCATCCTTTTTGCAATATGAATACGATGAGAAAACTAAATTTTTTTTTTCTTGGCCTTATACATGGGAGTCTATGGACTGCCTTATACATGGGAGTCTATGGACTGCCTTATACATGGGAGTCTATGGACTTCCTTATACATGGGAGTCTATGGACTGCCTTATACATGGGAGTCTATGGACTGCCTTATACATGGGAGTCTATGGCCTGCCTTATACATGGGAGTCTATGGACTGCCTTATACATGGGAGTCTATGGAGGTGAAAACTAAAAAGTCCTCTAACACGGCCAAATTTGATCGCATTGTGAAACAAATCGACGTGCATCTGTATGAGGTAGGGTACTATCCTTGTACCAAGTTTGAACGAAATCGCTCCAGGCGTCTCTGAGATATCTGCGTGAACGGACGGACGGACGGACGGACGGACTGACGGACAGACGCACGGACATGACCAAACTTATAAGTCCCCCGGACGGTGTCCATGGGGACTAAAAACCCTGGTAATCACGAAATAAAATCTACATTGCTTCCACATGTGGAAAGAAATTGATGCAGGACAAAATGAAAACAGGATTGCTGCCACAATGACGGGGAAAAATTGCTGCCATTCCCATTTCTTCCAGCCCCCGAAATCAAACGGTTGTCCCCTTACAAGACACAGCCGCATTGTGATATCACTGCGGCGCAGGTGTCTTGGACTTCATCTTCATCGACATGCTTTGGAACACACTGCACTATATGGACTATGCACGAGTCCCTTTCAATTTGCCAAATTAGAGTAAACGAATATTTTTTGAGAGAGAGAGAGAAGAGAGAGAGAGAGAGCGAGAGAGAGAGAGAGAGAGAGAGAGAGAGAGAGAGAGTGTGTTGTGTGTGTGTTTAAGAGACGGATAGACAGACATAGACAGACACAGACAGACAAATAGATAGACACAGACAGACAGACAAATACATAGACAGTCAGAGACAGACAGACAGACGGGGCAAATATAAGAGAGACAAAAACAAACAGGTACTTAAGAGCAGAGATACGGAGCAAGAACAGGAGAGCAGATAAATACAGTCCGCATATACAAACACACCGACAAAGATACACATAGACACAGAGACAGATAATCGCACACACATTAACACACAGTATGACACGCACGGATGTTGTGATATAGAAAGAAGGGGTATGTACAGTACAAACGAAGACAGGATCTGGACACTTTAATGAAAGTTGACGTTGAACGTTGAAATGCTCAGGACAGACATGCATGAACAGTCGAGGTAATTCGCGTTATTATACGTTTCCTTTTATCGCAAGCGAACCCTGATAAGCACGCGAAGTCTAGATAAGCATCTAGTGCGGTCGTTATTTCCATGGCTACCGCACAACACGAGAGACCAACAGGACAGAGACAGAGATGACAGAGAGATGTAAATTTAGCGCCTGCGATCGGGCCATCATAGAGTGTCGACGGTAATGAGTACGATAAACACTGATGTTCGCTTTACCTTTTACACCGTGTGGCAAAGACGCTATAGGCGGTCAAATATGGGCAACGGACACAAGGCTGTTAATCTTACATGTGCTTTGGAATAATATATCAACTAGAAGCCTGTAAAATACTGACAGTGATAAAAATATCGATGCATTCACTATCCAAAGTGTATTATCGCCACGATGAAGGGGAGACATCAATTGGAAAGATAGTTTCCATGGTTACAACACAACATTGCTTAACAAAACAGAGTCACAGCCTTCTAAAAGTCTGACCATGCGCCAGGTGTGTTTCAGATCAGGTCACTTAACTTTACATCGACGGTCATAGGTTAATAATCGCTGTCACAAACAGGGGAAATTATTGGTACGTTGATGAAATCTCACCAAAGGCGAAAGCTTGTGACTGAGATAACTGCCTTCGAAAACAAAAAATCTATTCTACTCTCAAAATATCATGTTTCGCCTGATACAAAATTTAATTACATGACTGTTTAGAAACTTTTGAACGACGAGATTACATAGGGTCAGTGCATTCAATTTGTCGGCAGGTCATTGACTTTGCACTTTCCTTAGTAAATAAACCCTTTCTGAAATGTGCTATTAACAAGTCATCTCCACTATGATATCACCGCAGCACAGTTGATGGTACCGTCTTCTTCTTCACCGCCACGCTTTGGAACACACCACACTGAAATTGACCATGCATACGTTCCTTTCACTTTGACAAAGTGAAGGTAAATGTGTATGAGAGAGAGAGAGAGAGAGAGAGAGAGAGAGAGAGAGAGAGAGAGAGAGAGAGAGAGAGAGAGAGAGAGAGAGAGAGAGAGACAGAGAGGACAGAGGAGGGAGAGAGAGAGAGAGAGAGAGAGAGAGACAAATTATTGACAGATACAGAGACGCAGAAAGAGAGACAGACAGACAGAAAGAGAAAGAGACAGACAGATCATAGAAGCAGGAAGATAGAGATTAGGAGGAACATGTTTGAATAAACTGTAGAGTGCGCAGACTTCAATCATTGTGAACAGATTAAAGGCAATTAATTTGCTTGATTCAAGTCCGGAGAAAGAAGCGGGTGAAGTAAATAGGTAGCGTTTACGTGAACAAAATATTTGGATTGTCATTCATATTTTGATTTAAATGTTCACTATCTTTTCTAATAATTTTGAGAATCGCACCAAAACTATAGAGGGTTTATCTCTGCAGACTTAAGGTGTAAAGTGATCCCGTAAAATGACATATTTACAGTCAAATCAAAACAAGTTAATACCATTATCCACGTCGTGTCCGGTACTGACTTTAAATGACACTAATAAATTTATGATTTATGAAATTGCCGACAGTTGGATTAGATATGATAAAGGATTTCAAAAATTTGCAGATTTAAGCACTGTACAGACAGCTGCACTTTTTCAGTGATGAACTTTGCCTTAGTTGACGACAGAAGTTCTCCCATCCGTAGATGAACTTTGAAAGACATGGCAACATGCCTACACAGTTTAAGACGCTGAGTGTCAAGGCACATGGCACTGTCTGAATACACGAAAAAGACACTGACATCTTATTTGCTATTCTCTACAACGTTTCACCTCATCTAGGAACAATCTTCTGTTCAGTGTGTACCTCCTTGTCGAATCTGCGCACTATGTGCTGCCAATTTAGCCTTGTTCTTTGCCATCGTGATGACGTTGAACTATACCAATAGTTTGTTTTGTTACCTAGGCGACCGCCGCACGCATTGTATTACCAGGCACCGAGCTATACAGTAGAAACTATATAGTAAAAATGTTCCGAACCTTTAGGAAACGTTTCGATTTGAATGCATCTACTGCTGCATGTTTTAAGGTCAAAAGTTCTCGGGGACAGATAGTCGGACTCTCAAGCTTTACAATTACATCATCACTTAAGGAGGCTCATTTTGAAGCTCATACAGTAAATACACTTTTTATCGGGTAAGCTTTGTGAAACTCGGGAAAAGTATTTTGCCAATAGAGATAACACAGGGATATCGGCAAAATTTGGATTTTAAATATGGGTAAATTAACAATTGGTAATTTGTTTCTCTGGTATTTGCACAGTGACTACTGATTTTATTCTTTATTTTCAAAGGGTATGAATGAAACTTTGCTTGAGAATAGTGAGCAAATTTTTTAAGGCTTTCACTTTCGAAAACAACCTCATCAGAATTATGTCGAATTTTCACTAAGTCAACAATGGCGGTTGAATGAGGGGAGACTTACAAAGACAGTGAGGGAGTGACATGACAAGATGACAAACAGAAAGGGATAGAAGCGAGCATGCGCAGATAAAGATAGAGAATAGGAAGGCAGAGAGGATACAAGGAAAACGCAGAGCCAGAAAAACGATATATCTCGACAAAGAAGACTCAAAATTTCATTCTTAAGTACATTTTTGTTGCACTTTAATCACGCATTTCTCCTACTATTGCTAGCCCTACATTCGAAACTGCCTTATAGGCACTTTTCATTCGTTTGTTAAATTGGTTTAATTTTTTAAAAAGCACATTGACATAAAACGCTATTATACTTTATTTTTATGGATCATTTTCGAGTGTGCTGATGAAATTTTGGCTTGACATTGAAAGTTCTGTTCCGTGTTGAAAATCGTGGCAACAGAATTCACTCTACAATGTAGACGCCTGTAAAATTATTTACAATGATTTTTCACAGAGCTTAGAATGCTCAAACTTTAAGAATGGGACACGTATCCGATAATGTTGTAAAAATGACAAGTTTGGAATCAAAACACAGCCATAAATACCATAATCCATGATTTGCCTGGTACTGACATGTTATTTTACTAAATGCCGACAGTAGGATTAAGCTACCTAATTTGAATATTTTATTGCTGCCGCCGGCCTGTCTGACTTTGTCTTCAAGCTGGAGGTTGTACCTTCATTGTAGCATGGACAAAGAATTACAAAAATTATTATTGCCACGCCCTTACACGTACTTACATGATCTTTGATTTTGGACAAAAGGAAAGTCTTGAGATGTTTATCCCAAGCAACACGGAAGAAGTGGGACCTACAGTTGATTTTTAAATAAGTGAGTTAGGAGGCTTTAAATTGCCAAAGACGTAGGATTTTTATGGTGTATGACACTTGTGAAATTGCTTCTTGACCTCTGAGCCAGTATAATAATCCATATCACTATTATCACATAAGGATGTAGGCGTGTGCAAAGTTATGATTCACAGAAAAATTATTTTAACTAAGCTTTGCTGTTCTGACCAATCAGCGACACTCAAATGTTTATCTTGTATTCATAGCGTCGTTTACAAGAACTTGCAACTCGTAAGGAATCGGTCAGTTTGAAATCGTCCGTCGAGGGGTACAGAGCAAGAACATCTAGTTTTTTTCTAGCTTGTAAGTAAGCTAACATCAATTCTCCCTGTGATCTTGCCGTTAAAATATTACATCAAGCGCAGCCGTGAGTCCAGCAATCATACAGGTCGTGGCTTGTCTAAATCAACATTTTCATTTCTGAAAAGCGTGTGTCACGAATTCCAAAGCAAGACGACCTGTTTTGTCTACAAACTAGTGCAGAATTCTACAACTGAGAATATTTTCTTTCTTCCAATCAAACATTTTGCTAAGCCTGATATCAATACTTTTTTGTGATGTAATAATTATTTTATATTCTAAATTTAACTGTCAAACCATCTTTGTTCACAGATTTTCATAATATTCATATCACCATGGACTTCACCTTGGTTTTCGGAATGTTGCTTGTGTGCACTGGTCTTTCCCAAGCAGGTACGTTCTCTCTTTACAGTGTTTTTGAAAATCATGAAAAAATTGGTGAAGTAATATTGTCATTCTCGCGGACAGCTTAAGAAGCTATAGATTATTTCAATTGTTCTCTCAATTCGACGTTTTCGGCATTTCTTTTTCTCGAGGATAAATGGCTTCGTGAAAAAAACAGCACGTAGCGCCACTGGTATAGATCCAGCGATAGAGCCTATATGAAAGTATATATTCAATCTCCATTGCAGCGTTACTAAAGTGGAACCGATGAAAGGTACGGTCCATAACGCTGAAACTGAGCGCTTTATTTTTGCCTTCCTTTTCAAGCTTTGCTAGAGATGAAAGTCGATCAAAAAGAGCATCCAACAGCCAATTTGACAAGGTACAAAAAATTAAAATTGGGAGTGGCAAATGAATTTTTTTTAAACTGCCCTCATGCAGCGATAAGTTGAAGAATCATTTTTCCGTCATCTATTTTCCTCTTTTTTTTCTCTTTCACGAAAGGGAGCCCAGTTGGCTCAGTCCATACACTGCTGAAAACTAAGAACAATTATCACATACATAGACCCAGTTATCCCTATAGTATGACGTCACACTATAGGTATATGACTACGATGAATCCATATTCCACATGTGGTGGATATGGGACCCGGACTACTTTTAAAACGTAAACAAAAAATCAGCTGTTCAGAACTTATTTTCAAATCCCTGAAATGCAAAAGTGGGAGGGTAATGAAATATAAGGAAATATGGAGTATAAAAATATATGTGTAAAATACAAAATACCGTCGATACTAGAATATTTATGAATTTGTGTTTCTTCGTCGTTGATTTGCGATTGAAACGTTTGATTTCTACACCACTGACATTAAGTTAATACGCTACGTCGATACTGTCAATTTTGTGTTATCTCCCTCGTCAAAAGAGTCCCTGTCGATGTCCATCAAACAACATAATAAGTATAGCCGATAACTCAAGACACGCATCAATCATCCCTGCATCAGTAAGAATGTTTTCTGAAGCAACATTAACGGGTTTCAAGTTCAACATCACGATCAATGCTGCCGCGGCAGTCAACGAGTCGAGCCCCCGGGTCGAGCTGAGGTAGCGAAGAGCGTACATCATTCCTGACAGCAATGACGATACTCCGGACTTGAGACTCATCAGAAGAAACGCTATTTTATTTTTCAAGAGCGACGAGTTCACGAGGTTATCAGTGCATTTAAAGGTGCAAGCTATTGTTTTGTCCATGCACATTGTGCATCACGTACGTTTCCTGCATTGTACCTTGTTCTTGAACTTCCGTCGTCTTGCGTCTGAGCTAAGAAAGACTCGTTCCTTGTATGTATGTAGTCTTACCGATTGAGTCAGAGCCGAACACTGTTCTTCATTATATTTAAACAAACTCATTTTATTCGTTAAAATTAAACACACAATTGATAATTTTGTAAAACATAATAATCGGTAATTTTGAAAATTTCATACAAGCTTTGCAAAGCAGAATTCTATGAATGATGTTCGAATATTGACAAAAATAACCAGTACTCGGTAGCCGCGGCTGAGTGTCACGACGTCCCGCTTGCACGTCCAATAATTTTATGAATGAATTTTCACTCAAATTGATGTTATAGTAAGTACCAAATAAATACCTTGCATTAAAAATCCATAGTCTTTCCTATTTCCGCTTGATTCGCACAGAAAAAGCCCTACGAGAGACGCTAATTATCCATAGGAGCAGCTTCGGCGTGCTCGAAGTTAACCTCGACATGTACAGCTGAGCGCAGTCAAGTCAGCTGTGACCCAGCCGCGACCGCATAACACAAGCGTATGAATTCTTGTAAAATACTTCCTCTCGTTCTTTCCCAGAAATTATCATTTCTGAAAGGTTTATTCACGGAAAACTGGGTCTATGCATGTGATAAATATATAATCCCCCCGTATTCCTCACTCGTGTGTCTGCGTCGCGGACTCGTGATTCCCCGTGTAGCGGCCGTATCCCCCTCGCCTGCGGCTCGGAGGGATACGGCCGCTACACGGGGAATCACTCGTCCGCGACGCAGCCACACTCGTTCGGAATACGGGGGGATTATATATAATTATTTGCCATAGGCTGTTACTATTCTATGTCTGATAAGCGATACATGCACAGTCAAGAAAGCTGGTAACATACGTAGCGCTGCTTCGCGAAGTCTTGTGACCCGCTGCGAACAGAATGCGATTTGATGGAATTTCGAAATATGACAAATAAAGGTTTAACATTTTTAACTTGAAAATGTTAATATGACTGTTTATAAAATAAAACGATCGAGCTTGCTTTGACATTATTTTTTTTCTTTTTCAGACGTGGACCTCAAAATCGAGGAAAATAGTTTCAAAATAAGTTCACCCCAAGAATATACATTTATGCTTCTCGAGCCAACCTCTGTCACTTTTGGCATGAAGCTGCTGAATTCTGCAGAATCGGATGACAAAAATGTCATCGATTTAACGCTATTTCTGTCGGATAAAGACACCTTCGATGATACTGAAAAGAAAGTAAAGGTTGCAGATAAGGACGAAGGATTATCCGAAATCCAGTTTCCAATAAAGGTTCCTAAAAAGGATGGAGATAACGATGGAGAGGTAACAGTTTCAGGCGCTGTTGCAAGTATCACTGTCCCAGGTTTGGAAAATTGCCAGGAATTCAAACATCTATGCGCTCAATTAAATCCCGACAACGATCTTCAAGCATCGACATAACTAACAAAGTTGACTGTAGCTGTAAGTATCCAAATCATTGGCATACACTCGCGTCTTTGAAAGAATGTTACTATTTTAACACTAATACCGTATGCTAATTAAAATGGATCTTCAATTAATTTCATGTAATAGTTTAATAGCTAGGTCAGAGTTTATGTCGTATACAAATTAAAAATTTCATTTATTCACAGATGGTCATGTGAGGTTTGTTTGCTTGATTTTTAATTTCTGTTTGTTAAACTTCATTAATGTGAACATTTACTTACAAAAGACTCCGGTCAAAGTTTTAGAAATATTAGCTTTCAACTTAGCTTTTAATTTTTAAGTAGCCGTAATGTCAGGTACTCATAAATACTTAGGTGTGACAGTGAATTTTTGCGGAAGTTAACCTTCCTCTTTCTAGCGAGATAAATTCTGCGCCAGACATTAAAAAGCTTATTTTTAAATATCATTATTTTGTATAGTGTCTCTGGTCTTTTCAGTATCTATGCACATAGTTGCATGGGGTCAACTGAAGTCTGGTTTCGATTGAAAATTAAATTACTAATACCACTTTGACGTTTCTTAGCCAAATGCCAATCCATCTCTTACTTTGTTGGTTATTTTCCATTTATTGGTTCATTCATCAATAGCCTTCTATTTTCCTTCAGTGATTACAATCAAAGCTGACTCATTTTCAATCACTGGACCCGATGACTACACTCTAAAAGACACGGAAGCTACAACTCTGACATTCGGATTGACGTTTTCAAACGCCGGCACCGCCACCAAGGTCACCGACGTACAACTCTACGTGTCCGACAATGCAGATTTCAGCAAAACCGAGAAAGAAGTCAAAGTAGCCGATCGAGAGAAGGGAATCAGTGATATTGACTTCGACACCGAAGTACCGGCCGAGGCCAGCGGAACGGCGGGGGAGAGAGCAATAAGCGACGCCAAGGGGAGTGTGACTCTGCCCAGTACAAACTGTGCTGACTTCAGTCTGCTCTGCGCTTTTGTCAAACCTCACAACGATGTGAAGTGTGTTGACATCAGCGAAAAGACAGAATGCAAAAGTAAGCATGGATGAAACAATTATGCATATTTACACATAAGCAAATACATCATCATTAAATTTGCATCTTATGTGCAACAACAAGTGTAAAAATAGGAAATACTGATTTTGCTCCGTAAGTCCAACTGCCTTTCTGGCCCTCGGTAATCTCGGGAGAAGGGTATGCATTTCAGTGTGCTGGCGCTATTGTTAAACTGCACTGAAAAATCTCTCTGAAAGTTGCGCCAAACTTCATAAAACCCGTTCAGGTTCACTGACAGAAAGCAGAAACTATAAAAATGTCCAGATTTTATTTGATTTCAGATAACATATAATTCAGATGTTCTTCGAAGGTACAGAATATACCGTATGTGATCCTATTTCGCATCGTTAAAGCGAATATTCTTTTCCCTTCCATACATTTCACAAATCAACTGTACATGCCATTCTTCAGACAGCGTAACGACGACTGAAGCAACGACTGGTAAATCTTAAATATAATTGATCTGAATAAATTATAATAACATAGAGCAATAGAAAACGTTTCTAATTAGTTACAGTTCATTTGGAATTCCAAATTGTACTGGGCTGCTCTTTATTCATATTGAATTAGCGAGTTGTGATTGGCAATAAATCTCTTGTCATCATGTAAAGTCGCTTCACCATAGGTAATGCACATCACTTAATAAACGCAGGCAACATTATTGCATATTAATCAATAACATTTGTCTTAATACTAATTGTTTTTTTCACGTCTTCCGTTGTAACTAATCATCGACTCATCAAAACATGAGCTGCATCATTTCGTTTAAAGGGAGGCAGTCGTCGGAACTCTGCTCAAAGGTTGCCAGGGACCCATACGACCGATGTCAACACTGTATCTAGGGTACGTTGGCGATTGATGAAAGTTAAAACATGTTGCAGCTATGTTGACTGCCTCCCTTTAATGTGCCCTCAAAATGACCTATGACGCATATGTTAATAAATAAATAAATCTCCTTTCAACCGATTCTGGTACCGGGACTTCTTCTGTGAACATGGTTGCTATGGCGATTTCAACCTGCGTTGTACTTGTCGTGTTGATAAAGTAACCAGACAGGTAAGTTCAAACCATTGGGCGCAAGTCCAGAATGATGACGCGCCATGAGGGTTTTATCGATGGGAGATAAACAAGAAGCATCCATGCTTATCTCTGTGCTGGCTCACTACAAAGTTTACATTTGATTAAGTTTTGACTATTGGAGACAATCTTAACATCAGACCAAAAAGTTAATTTAAACTTTTACTTCAAATTTCTTGATAAATTAATTAAATTCTGTTCTTTTACTAACTTCATGTAGTGTGAAATCATCCTCAATGAATTTCGCATATTGTAAATCATCTTAAGGTAGACTAAGCCTCAGTATCAGATGTTCCGACCGACGGCCTAATTTTGGTGTAAGACAAATTTTCACCCTCTTAGTTTATCGAAAATAGAATGTTTCCTCTGCAGATTTAGCACACGGATGGCGGCCATTTTGAATTTCAATCATCTGTAAATGTTAGGTAGTTTGTGTCTCAAACTTTGTTCTATGACTCATGATTTGTATTCTTGATTTGCTAAGAGACTGTTCAAAGTTTTCACTTAGGAAATTTTGAGAAAACTTCTCAACCTTTAATGTCCAGGTGGATATTACGTAAATCACAGTTTAAAATAAATTTAACAAAATTTAGTAATAAAGAGCAGCAAGATCCTTTCCTTTTTTCGAGGTCTTGTCTTCATTCTTTCAACGCCACGATTTGCTCCGTTGTGTTAAAGACGCGAAATGCCAACCTTGAACAGAAAAAATATTCTATAATTAGCAAACTTGATTTTGCGATAAGATTTTTATCTTAAAAGCCATCTTTGAATCGTTGATAGCTATTGAAGTTAGTGAATTCTCTGGGCCCTTGTTGTCAAGTATCAGTGACCTAAGTGGGCCCATTTCAGGAATAAGCCGGTTTAAGCTAAAGCCATCGCTGTAAGGGACCATAAGTTAACGTTATTTGACCGCTTGCTAATTATTCACAGAAGTTCTAGTTTCTATTTTACGTGAAGGATGTAACCATACTAAAATTCTACCGATCACATTAGTGCTGACGATAACCTTGGCCAATTTTGAATATCGTATTTGTGTCAAGTGTACCGATAAAAACAATACTGAAGATTTGCTCAGCTACCGTGCATTTTCACAGCTCTACCAATGTTTTAAATGTAGTTTTCATTCACCAAATTACACCTTGAAGGATAATAAGATTTTTTCATACCCCGCAAATAGTGCTCAAAATGGTAAATTTTCCGGAAATCTGCACAATAACATTGTTGCACGATTTGTCGAGAAAACCGGTCATGCCAATGTTCTCATGACGACCCGGGACGTGTCTATGACGGTGCTATGGATGACGTTGGACACAACTGTCGTCATGTGACTTGCACGGCGGCTTGCGTGCTCAGCGAACGACTCCGTACTCGAGATGCGCTCCGGTTCGAACAGAATATTTGAGAATTTCAGGACTCAGTGAAACACAAACTTCTGTTTTGCATGTGCTCTGATTGGCAAATTCAGAGAACCAGTCCCAGTTGGAAGGGCTCCCTCTACAGGCAAAGCTGCTCGGACTGTCAAACGGTTTGAATGTTTGAGTGCAGAACTCATCTTCCGCCGCTTGAAAACTATCCAAAAAGTATATTTTCAACAGTTTAGAAATGGAGTTTTATTCTTCCTGGATAATAAATGAGCCTGGCTTTTGAAATAAAATACAATTTCTGTTATGTATTTCATTTTTGCGCTAAAATCTTCCAATGGGTAAATATAGATAGAAGCAAAGTAAAGATATTTCCTGATTGTATCTGTGATGTATTCTGGTATAATTTACGTTCTCTATTTTGCTATTGCCTTTCGGAAACATGCTGAGACAGACAGACATTAGGCGGCAAAATTAATCGGTCATGTTTGACTCAAGTTGCCGCAGAGTGTCCAATGCCGCTGGTGGCGCTATACAAAAAAACCCAAACAAACAAGGTCAGGTGCACGTCTCCCAAATTTGTACCCGGTCCTGACCATAAATGCCGACAGTGTTATGCAATACTATCAGATGGCGTAAAGTTTGAAGGAGGAACTTAGAAAAGGAATAAAGCCAACAATAAGTTATCAATGTTTGTATATCGTAGGGCACTTCCCCGTTTGTAATGTATAGCTAAAATTGTGACGACGGAGCCACGGCGTTAGCCTTCAATTGGAAGCACCTTTTCATTGAAAGCGATGTACCACAATCTAGTGGGGGAATGGTACGTTAGACAAGACAAGCGCGATTTATTCAAAAATGATAAGAGTTTGCTAAAAGTAACAAACCAGTTTCTCGAGTAAATAAGTCTTAGACAGCAGAAATCACACCAAAAACCTTTATTTTGCTTGTAAACCCAGACCTTCGAAAGTTTATGACGAAGAAAGAAATTAAGGGAGTCATCTGATTAATATTCATAAATTGATGTATCTTAAGGTGGCGTACGATCACCATTGTTTAAGTTCGGTGACTTTTAGTCTGTCATATCTTCGGACAGTGACCTGTCTCAGCTTGGGCATGCGTATCATGATAAGCTTTGCGCAGGCGTGTTAATTCACTTTCAAGTGGAATAAAGAGGACACGCTAAAAATATCAACAAGATCATAGCAATGACGGCAACAAGGTAATGGTTGACCTCGGTTGCACCTCTGCACGACCTTTTGATCTACTTGGTGGTTATTTATTAAACTTTGATATAATAAACCCACGTCATTTTAAGGGG
The DNA here is from genome assembly GCF_041260155.1 of Ptychodera flava. Taxonomy (NCBI): domain Eukaryota; kingdom Metazoa; phylum Hemichordata; class Enteropneusta; family Ptychoderidae; genus Ptychodera; species Ptychodera flava. The sequence continues at coordinate 10,399,693 of NW_027248277.1, read as the reverse complement.
CTGTCGAGCAATTTAGTATGTGTAATAGAAACAGTGGGGTTTTGGAGGGGAGGTGTTCACTGTGAAGTGAAGAATAACGAGTGTTTTTTGTTGTCAACGATATTAAAGCGTGTCTTAGAAAATACAGAACTGTGACTGGGCGACGGTACCGAAAATGTAAGGATTTTATTTCGAACTAGATGATCCCTCAGTTGTAGTTCGGAAATCGGATCGTGAGCAGCGCCCCCACTGTCCCCATTGCCATCATTATTATGTGTCATATTGTGATCAATATTGATTTCTCAGATTGACAGTGTAACCTAACCATGCCTTGCTTTTGCTACCAATAGACATCAAATCAGGTCCTATAATCGTTATCATTCAAGGTAACTAAGAAATTTACCAGGTCCAAGGAACATATTGAAAATGACAACTGCATTTTGCAAATCACATACATGATCAAGTGCAAATTGAGTTTTTCAGAGCTCGATACTAGAAAGGGACGGCTGCTGGAAAAAATAACTTGTATGCTCCACCAACAAGCAGAGGAGTTCTCTTAGATTTCGAATATTAAAAAAAAGTGAATTTCCCGCCATTCTGACAATCTGCTTCCGGGACCTGATGGTGCAACCAGAGCTTGGTACGGTCGCCGACAGTGCTATGAGTGTGTGCCACACAATACGAGAAACTCGACCAAGGTCCCTCAACGCTATGGTATATTCATTCTAAGAAGGTCTGACAAGGCGAAGTGTTCGTTCATTGTTTACGATAAAGAATTAGGATCGCCTTTTGTAAGTAAAATCGAAAGAAACTTCTAATAACGGTAGTTTCGTTGTTTGACATTGCAACCTGGTCTCGACCTGAAGGTGGCGATTCGTCTGATAAACAGCAGCCCCTGAGTCAAGATTTCGGAACGATAACTCTAAACATTATCCGGAGGTAGCTCTTAATCTATTACTTTATTAACTCAAAATAAATTTTAAATGAGAAACAATACCGAAATCACCTTACAGTATCATCGGATAGCTAACAGTGACACTTAGAGAGCCTTCAGTAATTGCATGGGGGTGGTCCAATTAAAGGATGGGCGGGTCATATTGGAGGAGGTCACATTGCGCATACCCAGGCTTTGGGATCACACTTTACATTGCCAATTTTATCGCTTTTACAGAATATGAAAGTTTTTCACAATAATCCTGTAAAGAGAATTGTAATAGCTGTCCCACGGTGCACACATTACATCTCTTAGGTTTAATATATAAATGTGTGTACCATAAATGACACAGATAACACTTGCATTGTGTGAACTCACATTTAAAACTCTACGGCAGTGCTTTACAGACCCGACAACGTCCGACAGCGTTATGCTGACAGTAATGTGACATCTTTTTTGTTCATTGTTGAGGTGAATGTCAACGTTCGTCTTCTAGTGATTATAATGCAAAGGTGTAGCGAGTAACTAGTGACAGAAACAACTACTCTTAACGAGCCATTTACATAAAGAAAACCCTGTGATCTCGTGACGGTAAACAATAATGTTTACCTCTTAAGTGGTGGCCTTTTGTTTCAAAAGGTGATACTTTTAAACAAAGAGTTTCACCGAATGGTCAAAAGTGTAAAGTTAGGCATATAAATGCCTAGGTCACTTGCAATACAGTCTGTGTCACCTCTCTAAGCAGTCTTAGAACACTCGATTGTCGTTAGGTGCAGAGCCCTTGGGTGTACTTTGACCACAAGCGGCTGTGCTGGAAACACACCTCCGGTGTGAATCGGTGTCAGTGGGAAATATCTTGTAGTTCTTTGTTGTAAACTTTACCTTCTACAAAATAAGACTCCATAGTAAAATGATAAAGCCATAGAACACGTTATCGCGATAATACGTTGACGGAGAATTTTCGCACATCAACTTTGTGGAAATCCCGACATGACGTCATTAGTGCCAAAGGGTCATGGTTCAAAAGTCAACCTATGCTAATAACGTATATATACGTTTATTGCCGGAGGCCTCAAAGAGTTTTGTGATTTGATGTGCATTTGAGCACCTGCTTTACTTTAATATTTGCTTGTTCCCAACGTCTTTTTTCCTATAAGCTAGAGAATTCCAACCTTACGAGTCTATTGCAAAGTGCAAATAAAGTGTGAATACAGTATATTAACGAATTGCTATAGGGCACAACACATTGACTTGTACCCCAATTTATCATACTGCTTCCGCTTGTGTCATAATTCAGTCTTCATAGAAAAATTTGAAAATTATCTGACGTTATATCTTTTTTAATTGACAGTTTGGAAAGCATTAATATGCTTGTTGAGATACAGGCGTTCAATCATAATTTATTATTGCATTTATTTTGGGTACACCAAGAGTACAAATACATTCCTGAACACTCCAATTAAGGCAGTAAGCGCCTCGGTAGTAAAGGCAAACTTTACTCAAACTTTCCTCAAAGAATGTTTCAACCATTGTCTTTCAAAATCAAGAATAAAATCCGGGGTCACCGTGTCAATTTCGGTAAGACAGAAACAAATAACTCTAGATTTACCGATGTTTGAAATTCAAAATGGCCGCCATCTCTGTGTTAACTCTATGGAGAAAAATAAATTTTTGATTGTCGAAAAGCTAAGACGAAATTTTGTTTCTCACTCCAGGAGCTTTAGAATAATACCCCAAAAGCGGTAGATAATAAAAGAAGTATAAAAGTCTGAGTCAAAATATTTGTCCTTGAGGCGCATTCTACCTTAAATCGAATATTCAAATTTAAGTACACCATTATCGTAATACAAATGGTTGAGGGTACGACACTTATTGAGCACTTTGGGTTCAGTTTCTTTGCTCATCACATTGCTCACTCTAGTAGCTACAAATAAATATGTATTGAACACCAAGAGGACCAGTTTGAACTTGAACTTGCGAGATATACTTACATGCGTAATTATATTTTCCGGCTGCGAGGCCATTATTAGAGAGTTTAAACCGTTGATCAAAATTTTTGGTCTTTTGAAAGAGCAATACATACAATTCGAAGCATTCTGCTATTTTCAGCTAAAGTTAAGATCAAACACGTGACGTATCCTACTTATTTCGTCTGAGAAGGCGTGTCAAAGTATTCTCAATGTGTGCAACCCTGTGATACATCCGGCCCGATGTGTTGACCTACTTCCTGTTTTCTTTGTACGAAGCAGCAGCTGAACAAGGCCTCGGGGTAAAGACCATGCAACACATGTGCTCAGTCTTTCAATCGAGGTACCTCCCCCAGTCGACAATTTAAATATCCATTCATCTATGTACAAAACCAAATGGGTCAGGCTATATGTACAAAAGGAGGGAAACTTCTGCTATAACAGTCAGAAGTCTTGAACGGACTTGGACATACGACGGTAACTTTTTGCTACACAAGACGAGTGGATTTAACTTTATTCTAGACGATACAATGCCGACACAATCCATGTAGTGTAAATATCACGTATGTTTGTCTCTCTGGATGGATTTCGCGTAAAATCACAATTCCCGACGAAAGGTAAAATGTGACTGGTGCAGACAGACATCAACTCCATTCGTTGGTGAGTAAACTAAGGTATATTTTCTCTTAAAGTCCTGGCAGCCTTGCTAGTCTTATTATTTGAGATAAAATATTATCTAATTGATATGTTCCAAATACTTTATTGACAGGATGATTCCAATTCAACCAGTTCTAATTCTAATAATTAGAGCTTCAATACGCGTTTCAAGTTTGTGTAAACTGCAACTGGCTCGTGACCTATATTGAATAGCAATTATATATAGGTAAGATAAACTTATTACATGGGAAATCCTATCAAATACTTGATGGTGTCGACTTACAACATTTTGCACATTGTGGTCCTTGACAGTCCCTTATCTTATAAGGACGTCATCGAAAGTTGGTCGGAGTCAAACCGATCAAAACGGCACCATATATAATCAAATACCCAAAACAGACACAAAACGACTCTTTTTCGAATCCAATTGTAGACTATATCACCCAAAAGCAACAGATCGTGCATCCAAATTGACACAACACTGAGCCTGCAGATTGCTCTTTGGGAGCCGTTTTTTACATCTGGGGAGGCGGAAGAGTGGGAAAGAGTCACTCAAAACACCAGTGATTGGGGTTACAATGCCTTCGAAGTTAAAGTAAAACAAATTACATTTGTGTCTATCTGTAAAAAGATGAAAAAAGATGACAAAAGGTTGCCTTGTATTTAAAAAAAGCATAATACTTCTTCCAAATAATATTGATTTTACTGACATAACTAACCCCTATTCCTACAAAGTTTGAAGTCAAACTTTGTACTTGTCAAATGTTGCCATTAAGCAATGGTACATTGGAGTCTTAGTCTAAGTTCATTAGAGTCCCATTCTCGTGAATCTATGAAATTCTTACGTTTGGAAGAATAAACTTTTGACCAATTGGACCATTTTGATTGAAAACCAATAACTTCACCCAATAGAAAGGAAAGGTAAAATACGTATGACGCGGAATTTTGTAGGATGAAAGGGTACTATTTTCATGCTGATGTGTCAAGAATATGATTTCTATCAGGGGACGGGGCACAGGCAACTAGAATCACTCTCCACACTGACAGTGAGAAATAAAATGGAGTCTAAATACTGCACATGCTCAGTATTATCATTTGTATTTAACACTGACTTACTTCAATTTATGGGTCTTTCCGACTCAACCTCGCCAACTATTGATAAACATAATTTGAATGCTGTATATTGCATAAATTCCTTTAAAGTCCCATCCGTGATTTCATAAAATAGGAATTAGTATCAGTTACTGCGCTGCATCTCTAACACAGCTCAATAAATACATAAATTGATATTAATCATCGATAACCACTTTATCATATATTCATGAAAAGATTGAGTTCATGCATTTGGTATTCATCATAGATTGTAAGTCTTGTTAAATATTGACTTTAGACTGTAGTATGTGTATTGATAGGCTATAATTGTTGTCTATGTACAATCACAAATATTGCAACTATTGTCCCTTTTGTGATCACATAAAAAAGGATTTGGAAACAGGGTGACTTCCCTCACCTGTTAGGAAAACTGGACACAATTAACATATTTGTATAGGAGCGACATTAGATTAACTTTTGTATCGACTGCATTTTCTGTTCTACTCCCCACAGTATGCTAGAGTAACAACATTCTCTTTGGTAAATCCTTTGTATATTTATAATATTATGTAAAGACCGTAATCATTGTCATTGATGACAATGTGTTTGAATTCAATTTTAAACAATTACAATGCTGACTTTACACTTATGACGGCGCTGGACTTTTCATCATGCTTCAGGGAGTTGGACAAGAAACACAAGACCACCGAAAATAAGCAAAACATTATAGCTTTAAGTTGATAACCCAACACATATTTCATGTCAATCAGAGAGAGTTTGTTACGACTTTCCCTTTAATGTAGTTTTCAACCTTTGCGTCGACTTATTTTCAAACGCCAAATTTCACTAAAATATCTATATCAGCAAAAAGCTGATGAAGAACGTTAACGGGCGATGAATTTTTATGAGATTTTTGTGAATGTGTAAAGACATTGGGTAAACGTATAACAATCCTAAGTCAAAGCGGAAGGGGCCTACTGTCTAGGTGTCAGTGAGTAATTGCTCTTCAGAATACGACTATACTGGCTACAAACAGTGTGTCTGATTTTTTAAAAAAGTGCCTTAGGTTTTTTACAGATTTAAATCAAAGTCTATCAATAGATTTGTCTAATAATGCTGTCTTATTAAGGAGTTAAAATCCAACTCTATAAATCTGAATAAAAGAAAGCTCACACATGCTTTAAGAGACGGCCTATTCGACAAAAATCTGTGAAAATATGAACCGTTCACGCGCGTTCGCTAGTTTAACTCTTTTGAGCGTGCTGCAATGTGACAAAATACCGAATTGTTAAAAAGGGGATTCAGTTTGGTTCAGTGTTTTCCCTTTGAGTGGCCATAAACAATGTAGTCGACAGACAAAACACCAAAACAAGATATAGTGAAATCAACTTTTAAACGTAAACAGTATATTCACTCATTGAAACGAGTGTCAACGGTCGAAATAGGGCTGAAAGGTTGATTTTCGGGAGCAATGTACCGTATCAGAGCGCAATCTACACAGTGGTACTGACTAAATAAACTGCTACGGCATTTCGGTGCTGTCATACAAACGTAAATACAATGCATTTTGTGTCAGCATTCGATCTCGAAAAGGGTTCATATAGCTGCTGAAGGCTCTGATCAAAGAATGCCGATTAATGAGTGACACAGTGAATGGAATATTGGTTGAAAATACGAAAATATCTGCATTTGTATGTAGATATAGATTGGCAGTATCTTTTATCATGGAGGTAATATAAACAGGCCTTCCATGCTTTGATTCAGTGAGTGCCATGTTTTTTTACGAAATCTACGCGCCTTACGCTGCTGTCAGTGGGCAGGGTCTGTAACCTCCACAAATGTAATAATCTCCACAAATGTAATATCAACCACAATTGTAATAAAATCAACCACAAATGTAATAAAATAGTCAACCATTAATGTAACAACCCACAACCACAAATGTAATAAACAAATTAACCATAAATGTAATAAAACTCAACCATAAATGTAATAAACTTGAACTTGCATATGTGATCATTTGTTTATCAATGCCCTGAGTAAATAATAACTTTAATAAGACTAGTGTAATGTTATTGCATACTTTCCTGAAACTAGGTTTCCTTTCCGAAACACAAAATAGAATACTTTGAGAACACTATCAGAAAACGGCGAGGTACTGATCAAACCATTAGATAATGGAAGTGGAACAGCAGTTCTAGACACTGATAATTACATAATAAGGAAGCGTCAAAATAACTCGTCAACCAGTGGCACACAAAGTTTATGACAGATGACCCAGAACAAATAACAGAGAAATATAAAAAACCTTATAACAGAACCTTACGACACAAAACATGTTGACGAGAACATATATTTCAATCTAGTAAAAAACAATACGAACACTACCTTGAACACAGTAGAACAAAATTAGACATCCTGGCATCCCTAGTGAAGGAACAAACTTCAAGTGGGACAACATAGGAATACAGACAATCTATCGATTATTCCACACAATTTATCCACTGAAGACGAATTTGAGGCAATTGATTAAGAAAGTACGGCAATTTTCGAAAAACGGCGTTAAAGGATCGTAGTGTTATACAGTCTTCCCCACTCTGGAGTAGAGACTGCACTGACATTCACATTACAGCTGTGTCTAGCCATGGCCAATCAGTTCTGTACACAAAACAGGGAAACGTAAAATACACTTTCAAAATACACTAAACGCAACAATTAAGATATGAATAATGTGCGGAGTTGCTTTCCTTATTAAATAGATCAATATTTAAGGGCTAATTCCTCAATTGCAACGACAAAATAGATTTATTACATTTATGGTTGACAAGTATTACATTTATGGGTGATTTTTTTATTACATTTATGGTTACCATTTATTACATTTGTGGTTGGTGTTTTTATTACATTTATGGTTGATTTTTGTTACATTTATGGGCGATATTACATTTATGGGTGCATTTTATTACAATTGTGGTTGATATTACATTTGTGGAGATTATTACATTTGTGGAGGTTACAGGGTCGGCTGCGTCTATGCGGGTCACCAAAAGGGTCAACCCGATCACGATTACACTCAACTACGAGCATTTATTATACAATAGTATGCATTCACAAGTTTATCTTTACAACATTTCTGTGGTGAAGATCGTTTCTTGAGTCATTTAAGCTTAAATGAACTAAGCGCCAATCAGTGGTAACAAAGTCAAGGACAGAAATTGAGAGAAAATGAACATTAAAACAACAAAGTCATATCATCGACCATGGGCGTTAAAGATTGGTTGTAGTATGGTCTTTCGTTGGACATTACCAGGTTGTCTTTTACACTTGTCGACATCAGTGTGGTTCTTGCGGATTTTAGATGACCTCTTTTTCGTTTTTTTCCTTTCGTGAAGCTGTTTCCTTCTCTGTCTTGAATGCTGAACACGTATTGGCGTGTCATGGCAGCCAGGTATTCACCATCACAAAGGCCTCCAGTGGAACGTACTATTTATGTACACGGGATGGTCTGTCTAAAATATTTTGAAAAGTACAGAACGTATCGACTGCTCCAGGTGCCTTTTTCAAATGCGCAAACTGTCCAAAATAAAATATTCGGTACATTGCAAAAGCATCAAAGTTCTATACAAAGTTTGCCATCTCGTCTGACTTGGGTTTTGCTTGCAATTTTAGCCTTTAGATTCTGATCCAAACTACTGTCTGAGGATCATTGAAATGAACAAAACTCGTGGGCGATCTCTGAAAAGTGAACTTGACCGTCACTTTGTATCAGTTTTATTTGATAATAATTACAGGTTCTGCCGTTACTCATGCTGAAGATTGTAACACGATATATGCTGCCATTTTTTCCGTACTAACCTGAAATTGAATCGTTAAAAATATCACGTCAAGCCAAGTCCTTTGGTGTCGCTAATAATTATAAAATGTCATCTTTTTGAAGCGGCCACCCCTATAGCAAAAACGGTACGATCCACCTTTCTGCGCCTGATGGCTACCCTAACACGATAATCTTGACATAGGCGGTGGACAGTAGTTGTCAATGGGATTTTCAAGCCGATATCGTCCAAGAACATACGGCAATACGGTGACGCTACCTCTTAGTTTAATTCCTTGTCACTCAAGACTGAACGGTAGTCTTAAGACGCAAAAATGTGCATCTGTCCTTCTTTTAAAGTTTTAGCTCAAAATTAAAGCCAGCAACAGACACTTGCAGACTCAGATATTCTCCACCAAAGAAGATCTATATTATAGAATATTTTTTTCAGGGAAAAAACACTATTTTTCGTGTTTTTGACATACAATAAATCCGATCGAAGTTGAAAGCTAGCTTAAGTCTCCAAGTCCTTTGTTCAAAGCCGTTGAATCGCAGCTGTCTGTGGCGGAGTTTGTCTTTGCTGCCTCTATGCTGGTCACTCCGCCACGATTACACTCAACTACGAACGCTTCTTATATAATAGTTTGCCTTCATAAATCGCCCTTTTCAACATTTTTGTGGTACATACCGGTTTTTGAGTCATTGTACCTGAAATCAACAAAAGGCCGGGCAACAAAGTCAAAGGAGAGAATTTGACAAAAATTGAACACAAAAATATCAAAGTCATATCAGTAGGACCGTAGTCGTCGAGGGGGTGTCACAAAAATTGTATGTCATATGCCCTCATCGGACGACAATCATCGAGCACGGGCGTTAAAGATTGCTTGTAGTATGGTCCTCTGTCTAGCATTTGCAGGCTGTCCTGTTGCATTTGTCGACATCAGAGAGGTTGTTGTGGACTTTCGATCACCCCCTTTTTTCGTTTTTTTTTTTCCTTTCATGATGCTGTTTCCCTTAATGCTGCTGAGCACGTATGGGTATGTCGCGGTATTCAGGTATTCGCCATCACAAAGGCCTCCAGTGGAACGTACCATTTATGTGTACGGGACAGTCTGTCAAAAAGATTTTGAAAATAGTACGGAACGTATCCATTGCTCTGGGTGCTTTTTCGAATGCGCAAAAAATGTCTCAAATATAATATTTTGTATGTGGCAAAAGCAACCACAAATACAGGGCTCGCTCACACGGCTCGTCTAACTTTGATTTTGCTTGCAATTTTAACCCTTAGAATCTGATCCAAACGACTCTCTGAGGATCATTGAAATGGCAATGCTTCGTGGGCGATCTCTGAAAAATGAACTTGACCGTCGATTTGTATCAGTGTGTATTTGATAATAACTACAGGTCCTGCCATTACTCATGCTGAAGATTGTAACACGATATATGTTGCCATTTTTTCCGTACTAACCTTAAATTGAATCGTTAACAATATCACGTCTCGCCTCGTTCTTTGGCGTCGCCAATAATAATAAAATGCCATCTTTTTGCAGCGGCCACCCCTAAAGCAAAAACGGTACGATCCACCTTTCTGCGCCTGATGGTTACCCTAACACGATGATCTTGACATAGGCGGTGGGCAGTAGTTGTCAATGGGATTTTAAAGCCGATATCTTCCGAGAACATGCAATAATACTGAGACGCTACCTTTTAGCTTAATCCATTGTCAATCATGACTTAACAGTAGTCTGTAGACGCAAAAATGTGCATCTATCCTTCTTTTAAAGTTGTAGCTCAATAATTCAGCCAACAACAGAAAATTGCAGACTCAGATATTCTTCACCAAAGAAGATCAATATTATAGGAATACTTTTTTCAGGGAAAAAACCAAATTTCGTGTTTTTGACATACAGTAAACCTGATCGAAGTTGAAAGCTAGCTTAAGTCTCCAAGTCCTTTTTTGAAAGCCGTGGAAACGCAGCTGTCTGTGGCGGAGTCGGCTGTGTCTATGCTGGTCACCAATGCCACGATTAATTACACTCAACTACGAACGCTTCTTAGAAAATAGCTTGCCTTCATAAATCGCTCTTTCCAACATTTCTGTGGTGCATATCGGTTTTTGAGTCATGGTGCTGAAATGAACAAAAGGCCAGGCAACAAAGTCAAAGGAGAGAATTTGACAAAAATTGAACATAAAAATATCAAAGTCATATCAATAGGACCGTAGTCGTCGAGGGGTGTCACAAAAATTGTATGCCATATGCCCTCATCGGACGACAATCATCGAGCACGGGCGTTAAAGATTGCTTGTAGTATGGTCCTCTGTCTAGCATTTGCAGGCTGTCCTGTTGCACTTGTCGACGTGAGCGTGGTTGGTGTGGACTTTCGATAACCCCTTTTTCGTTTTTTTTACCTTACGATGCTGTTTCCTTTCTGCATTTAATGCTGAACACGTACGTGTATGTCGCGGTATTCAGGTATTCGCTATCACAAAGGCCTCCAGTGGAACCTACCATTTATGTGTACGGGATAGTCTGTCAAAAAGATTTTGAAAATAGTACGGAACGTATCCATTGCTCTGGGTGCTTTTCAAATGCACAAAAATGTCTCAAATATAATATTTGTTTGTGGCAAAAGCAACCACAAATACAGGGCTCGCTCACACGGCTCGTCTAACTTTGATTTTGCTTGCAATTTTAACCCTTAGAATCTGATCCAAATGACTCTCTGAGGATCATTGAAATGGCAATGCTTTGTGGGCGATCTCTGAAAAGTGAACTTGACCGTCAATTTGTATCAGTGTGTATTTGATAATAACTACCGGTCCTGCCATTACTCATGCTGAAGATTGTAACACGATATATGCTGCTATTTTTTCCGTACTAACCTGAAATTGAATCGTTAAAAATATCACGTCTCGCCCCGTTCTTTGGCGTCGCCAATAATAATAAAATGCCATCTTTTTGCAGCGGCACCCCTATAGCAAAAACGGTACGATCCACCTTTCTGCGCCTGATGGTTACCCTAACACGATGATCTTGACATAGGCAGTGGACAGTAGTTGTCAATGGGATTTTCAAGCCGATATCTTCCGAGAACATGCGATAATACTGCGACGGACATAGGCGGTGGACAGTAGTTGTCAATGGGATTTTAAAGCCGATATCTTCCGAGAACATGCGATAATACTGCGACGCTACCTTTTAGCTTAATCCATTGTCAATCAAGACTTAACGGTAGACTCAAGACGCAATAATGTGCATCTGTTCTTCTTTTAAGTTTTTGCTCGAAATTTCAGCCAACAACAGAAACTTGAAGACTCAGATATTCTCCACAAAAGAAGGTCTATATTATAGAAATATTTTTTTAGGGAAAAAACACTAATTTTTCGTGCTTTTGACATATATTAAATCCGATCGAAGTTGAAAGCTAGCTTAAGTCTCCAAGTTCTTTTGTCAAAGCCGTTAAAACACAGCTGTCTGTGGCGGAGTCGCTGCCTCTATTCTGATCACCTCCGCCACGATTACACTCAACTACGAACGCTTCTCATATAATAGTTTGCCTTCATAAATCGCCCTTTTCAACATTTTTGTGGTACATACCGGTTTTGGAGTCATCGTGCCTGAAATCAACAAAAGGCCAGGCAGCAGAGGTCAAAGGAAAGCATTTGACAAAAATTGAACATAAAAATATCAAAGTCATATCAATAGGACCGTAGTCGTCGAGGGGTGTCACAAAAATTGTATGCCATATGCCCTCATCGGACGACAATCATCGAGCATGGCCGTTAAAGATTGCGTGTAGTATGGTCCTCTGTCTGACATATGCAGGCTGTCCTGTTGCACCTGTCGACATCAGCGTGGTTGTTGTGGACCTTCGATGACCGCTTTTTCGTTATTTCCTTTCACGAAGCTGTTTCCTTTTCTGCCTTTAATGCTGAGCACGTATGGGTATGTCGCGGTATTCAGGTATTCGCCATCACAAAGGCCTCCAGTGGAACGTACCATTTATGTGTACGGGACGGTCTGTCCAAAAGATTTTGAAAATAGTACGGAACGTATGCAGTGCTCTGGGTGTTTTTTTCAAATGCGCAATAAAATGTCTCAAGTACAATATTTAGTATGTGGCAAAAGCAACCACAAATACACGGCTCGCTGACACGACTCGTCTGACTTGGATTTTGCTTGCAATTTTAACCGTTAGATTCTGATCAAAGCTACTCTCTGAGGATCGTTGAAATGAACAAACCTCGTGGGCGATCTCTGAAAAGTGAACTTGACTGTTGATTTGTATCAGTGTTCATTTGATAACAACTACAGGTCCTGCCGTTACTCATGCTGAAGATTGTAACACGATGTATGCTGCCCTTTCTTCCGTACTAACCTTAAATTGAATGGTTAAAATATCACGTCTCGCTCCCTCTTTTTGTGTCGCTAATAATTATAAAATGTCATCTTTTTGGAGCGGCCACCCCTATAGCAAAAACGGTACGATCCACCTTTCTGCGCCTGATGGCTACCCTAACACGATGATCTTGATATACGCGGTGGACAGTAGTTGTCAATGGGATTTTCAAGCCGATATCGTCCAAGAACATGCGACAATATTGCGGCGCTACCTTTTAGCTTAATCCATTGTCAATCAAGATTTAACGGTAGTCTCAAGACGCAAAAATGCGCATCTGTCCTCCTTTTAAAGTTTTAGCTCAAAATTTCAACCAACAACAGAAACTTGCAGACTCAGATATTCTTCACCAATGAAGATCAATATTATAGGAATACTTTTTTCAGGGAAAAAAACCCAAATTTTGACATACAATAACCTGATCAAAGTGGAAAGCTAGCTTAAGTCTCCAAGTCCCTTCCGGATCCCCTCCCAACATAGCCTTGATATTTTCAAGTCCCCGTCCACTCTCTCGCCCCCTCCCCAAATGATGCTTGTGAATGCAGCCTGGGAAAGTTCTTCCAGTTTTAAAAAGAGTCATTACCATTGTTAAGTACAAAACCAGATGAAATAGATTTATTGTGAAGATTATTTTGGTCTTGCATAAACGTGTCGCCAACCGTCCCTTACAAAGTTTTTTTTGGTCGTTTGACAAGCAGTAAACAAGATCTAAGATTTCCAATGAAATGGTTCATACCAAACATGCAAGACTTTTCTTCAATAAAAGCTCTTGATTACAGTTCATTCGACATGTCTGAGATATTTGCCAGGGTTGCCTCTATCGGTCGTTTGAAAATCCTGTTATTGATGTAATCCGACCCTTACTTTTACAAAAGCTTTGTAGCTTGCATGAAGTCTTGTGGTTCCTTTCCTTTAATTACAGGACGCTGGATTGCAAAGTAAAACCAATAAACAGTAACGCATTCTGCAAATAATGTGGGTAAACAGGATCTAAGATTTCTAAGGAAGTGCTTTGAGTTAAACTTTCCAGTATTGGTGGTCATTTGCGTGCGGGTTAATATTTCATTTTCTTTATTAGTGAGAGCGGCAGCATTGTGTCCTTTACAGATCGAACTTCAGTATCAGTATCGGTCAACAGGATCTATGGTTTGTATTGTGTTTTCGTAAAGCTTTCCAGACATTTCTTTCTGATAAAGTGTTTCACGTAAAGTTGTCAAACGCAGAGGACACCTTTTACTCTCCCTGTCGTCGAGCTTAACATAATGAAAACAACAACGTTTTTGTGTGCCAATGAGATCGAAGGCGTCTAGCAAAGGGCAGCATGTTCAGCTTGTCCAACTTTTCTTTCTCATTAAATGCGTCATATTAAACTTCCTGAACTCTCCTCGATTAGACGTCATTGACCATCGCAGTCGTGTATCTGAACAAAATACAACAAAAACTTTTGTGTGCATAGTGTACGGGCAAATGTAGACATGTATATCTGATTGACATATTTAATAAATTAAACAGGAAATCAAATTTTATAATAATCTTACCATATTTTTACAATGAAAATCGCGCACAAATTTCCTGATCTGTGTTGTTTGTCAGTTTAAATTAGGCATTATATAAAGCCAGGGTATGACAAAAGGCTGTGTTCTTTAATAGAAAGATAAACACATCTAATGCAATCACACAAAATATTGTTTTTACATGCATGTGTCCCGACACAATACTATCACTTAGAAAGATTCTACATCGTTCGGTTATTGAAGAGGGTCACTGGCACCGGGTTACATGTACTTGCCTATTCCGCTGAAAGAGGTTGGTGTTTTGATTTTATTGAGCACGGAACCGGACTTTTGAGCTACGAATGTTATCTACTGACGACAAATAAGAAAGATTAAGAAAAAGCACAATACGTTACACCTTTTATTATGCTTGCATACTCAGTGGTGAGGCTTAAGCACGAGAATTTCTTATCTGGTAGTGATGCAACTAACAACATTGTTGAGAGTAGAACTGTCTCACCCTTGTCACATATATCTTTTCCATAGTGTATGCACTTCAAAGAGGGTGTACCAGAAGAATTAGTATTAAAGCCTAATTCAAGCGACAAGAGCCGTGTGCTACGTGCGTTTTTTCACAGTTTTGAATCAAAGGTCATCAAAAGATTCGTCTCATAATGCCTTCTATTTACGCAGCGATAACCTGACTCTAAAAAATTGATGAAAAAGAGAAATCAAACACGCTTTTACAGACTACCTATTTGTAAAAGTCTGAACTTCCGTTCACCAGTTTAACTATTCTGAGCGTGCTTCAATGTGACAAAATGTTGAACTGCAAAAGGCGATTCAGGCAATTGGTTCGGTGTTTTCCTTTTGAATGACCATAAACGATGTGCTCGACAGATAAACACGAAAACAAGATAGTGAAATCAACTACAAAACGCAAACAGTATATTCACTCATTGAAACGGGAGTCAACGGTCGAAATTAGGCTATAACGGGAGATTTTCGGGAGCGAAGTACCTTTTCAGAGCGCAATCTACACAGTGACTGATGACTAAACAAATTCTGGGAGTGCCCGAGACAGGAATATATATCATATGTTGACGGATTAGCTTTAGGTATTAACTGTTCGACTTAAATGACGGGATGGTACAGCATCTCAATGCTGTCTTTACAATCGTAAATACGATGTAATTTTATGTCAGCATTCGCTCTCAGAGAAGGTGCATGGCCTGGGAAGATTCTGAGCGCGATAGTTAGAGACATTGCGAACGGAATATTGGTTGACAGCGCGAAAATATCTGCATTTGTATGTAGATATAGATTGGCAGTATCTGTGATCATATGAACAGGCCTCCATGACTTGATTCAGTGAGTGCTATCTTTTGGAACTTCACTCGCTGAAGAAACGGTCTTGTAGTAATCGGCACAATCTGTGGCCCGAAGGTGCAATACAAAACATTGCGTCAACTGAATCTGGAGATTAAGCTTCATACTGTAGCACAATGGGGCATGCATATCAACTTCAAAATGACGCTGTCACGACAGTCGATCGCATCTTGCCTTGCAAAACTAAAATAATCAGCCAATAATATTTTACTTTGTCGTTTCGGCTTTGGCTATGTGGTGTGCATTGCTTCCGACTTAGATATCGTATGATCGGATAGCGCATCAAAATGTCCCAATCTGTAGCCAACTTATCTACAACACGCTGTGTTACCAAAGTAAGCCTAATATTTCGTTACGACTTTCTGGTAATGAAAACGATGAGCGACACCTTTCCCCAATATCATGCTGATTTACATTCAGTTTGTCGCAAAACCGCGAAGTTTTTGCAACCAAGCACGACATTTTACCGTTCTTTCCCATGAGTATAAGTTTGAAATTTGAAATGAAACCATAGCCGTCATGGCTGATATTTTTATTCTATAATGTACAATGATAACGATAGATATTTACATGACAGCTTTTTGCCATACAAATTTCTGCGAGAGCGTTTGCCAGCTTAATGAGTTAGTGGGTGTGTGTGTCAATATGTATTGACTGATAACAATGAATTTTAAATTTGACACCTAAACCAAGCATGGCCAGTGATAGGACAGAAACGCCGTTCCACTTATCACGAACACCCCCACCAAGTGTAACATTTTGTTTATCGGGTCCTAAACGCTATTTTCTAAGTTTTCTAGACAAAGCATAAAGAAAATTTTCACTGGCGCTTTACACAGTGTTGCATGACTATGCTTTCTCAAAGAAGCAGGTCTTTGATGCTGAAGGAATATGACTAGAAAGTCTATTCCATAAGGAAGCAGCGGCTTTCATCTGTGTAGTCGTAGCTCTCGTTTTTCTCGGACGAATATGGATTGCAAAGGGAAACTCCGAGTCTTGCAAAGGAAAAAAAGAGTTTTTCCGTCGCAACGTACGAGAGCTAGCTATGGCTGCTGCTACGGCGACATATGATAAGGAACGATCATCATAATTTGAGTCTTGTTGGTTGAGTTTTAAGAGAAACTTCGTCAGTTGAACAGAGTGATCTGAATTCTGGTTTATGAAATCGAAAACTTTAGTGTATACACAGTTTCTCATAACAAGACTTGTTATTAATAGCGTAATACTGTCAGTAAAATTGTCTCGGGTTTATTGGAGGAGAAAGGAAAAAATTGAGCCATGATTCTTGAAGTTAGCCGGCAATGTTAGCCGTAAGTTGCGTGCAGCCTCCGTGTGTTCCCGGCGTTACAAGGGCTAGCCGGCATGTGAGCATTTTTTCAGTTTGTCTGTGAATAAGTCAGCATATCAAAATTTGACCACATATATATCTCACATGGATATACCAGGCTTACATTAGATAAAAGATAAAAACAGTTAACCGCCAGCTAAGTACAAAGCATGCAGGGATCGAGGTACTGGCCCGGATAAGGGCTGAGCGAATCCTTGTCCCCGGGAATGCAAGTGCTTACAAACAGGCGAAGTTGGTCAGTTTTTGTTTTATTGTTATGTCCCATTAGCCGAAATGTTCTGTGTCTGTGAATGCCGGACCCTTGTCCATAGCAACGGAGAAAACATCAGTTTTGTAGTCATTCAAGTCACTTGAACTGGACCATTGATACATGTCATAAGCTTACCGTCGTACCGATCGACACGATCGCAAGCGTAGCACTCGGAGCTTACGGACATAAGCGAGCGCGTTCATGTGTGGCCGTGGTTTGAGGGACTGTGGGGCTTAAATACTCGAAATTATCGTGTGTCGCAGCGCATTTCTTTTCATTTTCGACCAAAAATGGTGACTTTCGTATTTTACAACATAAAATGCACTTTTAATAGTTTGCTAGTATCCGTTTCAACTCACATCGTTTGGTGTCGCCGTTCTCAACTACCGAAAATCCAGTCGTTGTGGACTGGCCAGGTGGGAATGCAGAGAAATACTTAGAAGAGCCAAGTGTAGAATTCGGGACTCAGTGGAAATAATTGTATTTTGCGTTCCTGCCAGCCCTATCCGAAGCAGTCTTTGTAGTTTTATCGCCCTCGTTCACGCTGAATATTCATAGACGTGGGCACTATACGGTTCTCGGGGCCTTGACCGTATAGTGCCCACGTCAAAACTTGTATGGCCAAAAGCTGGAATGTCGTGGACATAGTTTAAAGCGATAGACTTTGCTTTGGAAAGAGTACTCTTGAAAGGTAAACGAAGTGAACCATCCTTGGTCTGCCTCCCAGGGCAGACCAAGGATGGTTCACTTTAAAAACGGAGACAACAAGCACCGATCGCCCTAAATTCGATTCCATAAACTTCATTTACATGTATATTCATAATTTGAACTTATTTCACATTAAGACTACATCACACTTTTTTCTGTCAAGTTGACAAGTAATTTAGTTGTTATAGTGTGCTACATAGAAACAAACGCGATGGACTGCCAAACTGCTGACCCTTTCTTTCATAATGTTACCAAACTCCGTTTAGCGCCGCTGCGTCTGTGCTGGTCACCTCCGCCACGATTACACGCAACTACAAGCGCTTCTTAGACAATAGTTTGCCTTCACAAGTCTCTCTTTAGAACATTTCTGTTGAGTCATTTTGGCTGAAATGAACAAAGCGCTAGTCATCAAAGTCAAAAGAGAGAATTTGAGGAAAATTGAACATAAAAACAAGAACGTCATAATAATAGGGCCGTAGTTGTCGAGGGGTGTCCCAAGAAATTGTATGTCATATGCTCTCATCGGACGACAATCATCGAGCATGGGCGTTAAAGATTGCATGTAGTATGGTCCTCTGTCTGACATTCGCAGGCTGTCCTGTTGCACTTGTCGACATCAGCGTGGCTGGTGTTGACTTTCGATGACCCACTTTTTCGTTTTCTTTCATTCATTGCCTCCTGTGGAACATACCATTAATGTTAAGGGATAGCATCACCTAAAGATTTTGAAAATAGGACGGAACGTATCCACTGCTCCGGGTGCTTTTCCAAATGCGCATTTCTCAAATACAATATTTCGTATATGGGAAAAGCAACTACAAATACACGGCTCGCCGATACGACTCGTCTGACTTGGGGACTCACGGTGCCTTTACATTCTGATCAAAACTACTGTCTGAAGGTCATTTAAATGAACATAACTCATCAGCGATCTCTGAAAGCGAACTTGACCGCGACTTTCCATCAGTTTTATTTGATAATAACTACAGGTCCTATTCATGCTGTAGACTGTAACACGATATATGGTGATATTTTTGTTCCGTACTAAATTAATCCTTTGAACCCGGCTCGGACATAAATGTCCCATGACGTCATAGAGTACCGGGGGGTCAAGGTGCAAAGGGTTAACCTGAAACTGAATCGTCAAAAATATCACAAGTCTGGCCCCATCCTCTATTTGGCTAACATTTATAAAATGCCATCTTTTGGGAGCGGCCACCCTATAGAAAAAACGGTACGATCCACCTTTCTACGCCTGATCGCTACCCACACACGATGATCTTGACATACTGTTGCCAATGGGATTTTCAAGCGGATATCGTCCAAGAATAAATAGCAATACTGTGACACTACCTCTTAGCTTAATCCCTTGTCAATCGAGACTTAACGGTAGACTCAAGACGCAAAAGTGCGTCTGGTCCTCTTTTAAAGTTTTATCACAAAATTTCAGCTGGCAACAGAAACTTGCATACACAGATATTCTTCACATATGAAGATCAATATTATAGGAATACTTTTTTCCGGGAAAAAACAAATTTTCGTGTTTTTAACATACAATAAACCTGCTCAAAGTGGAAAGCTAGCTTAAGTCTCCAAGTCCCTTTTTCAAAGCCGTGGAAACGCAGCTGTCTGTGGCGGAGTCGGCTGCGTCTATGCTGGTCACCCCCGCCACGATTACACTCAACTACGAACGCTTCTTAGCCAATAGTTTGCCTTCATAAATCGCTCTTTTCAACATTTCTGTGGTGCATATCGGTTTTTGAGTCATTGTGGCTGAAATGAACAAAAGGCCAGGCAACAAAGTCAAAGGAGAGAATTTGACAAAAATTGAACATAAAAACAACAACGTCATATCAATAGGACCGTAGTCGTCGAGGGGTGTCCCAAAAATTGTATGTCATATGCCCTCATCGGACGACAATCATCGAGCATGGGCGTTATAGATTGGTTGTAGTATGGTCCTCTGTCTGACATTCGCAGGCTGTCCTGTTGCACTTGTCGACATCAGTGTGGTTGTTGTGGACTTTCGATGACCCCTTTTTCGTTTTTTTTTTCCTTTCACGATGCTGTTTCCCTTTCCGCCTTTAATGCTTAACACGTACGGGTATGTCGCGGTATTCAGGTATTCGCTATCACAAAGGCCTTAAATGAGACCTCCCACATATGTGTACGGGACGCTCTGTCAAAAAGATTTTGAAAATAGTACGGAACGTATCCACTGCTCCGGGTGCTTTTTCAAATGCGCAAAAAATGGCTCAAATACAATATTTAGTATGTGGCAAAAGCAACCACAAATACACGGCTCGCTGACACGACTCGTCTGACTTGGATTTTGCTTGCAATTGTAGTCTTTACATTCTGATCCAAACTACCGTCTGAGGATCATTGAAATGAACAAAACTCATGGGCGATCTCTGAAAAGTGAACATGACCGTCACTTTTTGTCAGTGTTTATTTGATAATAACTACAGGTCCTGCCGTTACCCATGCTGAAGATTGTAAGACGATATATGCTGCTATTTTTGTTCCGTACTAACCTGAAACTGAATCGTCAATAATATCATATAAGTCTGGCCCCTTCCTCTGTTGTGGCTAATACTTATAAAATGTCATCTTGTCGGAGCGGCCACCCCTTAAGGAAAAACGGTACGATCCACCTTTCTACGACTGATCGCTGCCCTCACATGATGATCTTGACCTACGCAACGGGATTTTGAAGCGGATATCGTCCAAGTGCAATCCCTCCTTTAAAGTTTTATCACAAAATTTCAGCCAGTTATAGAAACCTGCAGACACTGTTACTCTTCACATATGAAGATCAATATTATTAGAATACTTTTCAGGGGCCATAAAAAACAAATTTTCGTGTTTTGACATACAATAACCCGATCAAAGTGGAAAGCTAGCTAAAGTCTCCAAGTCCAACCAGGTTCTCCTCCCAGTATACTCTTGATATTTTCAAGTCCCCGTCAATTCTCTCGCCCCATCCTCAAGCGGTGCTTGTGAATGCAGCCTTGGAAAGTGCTTCCAATTTTAAAAAGAGACATAATTTTACCATGGTTAAGTACTAAGCCAGACGAAATAAATCTATGGTGAAGAATATTTTGGTCTTGCATCCATGTTTCGCGACATTACACTATCACTCACAAAATGTTTTGTCGTTTGACAAGCAGTAAACAGCATCTAAGATTTCCAATGAAATGCTTCATACTAAACATGCCAGACTTTTCTTCAATAGAAGCTCTTGATTACAGTTCATTCGACCTGTCTGAGATATTTATGTTGCCAGGGTTGCCTCTACCGCTCGTTTGAAAATCGTGCTGTTGGTGTAATCCAACCCTAACTTTTACAAAAGCTTTGGTAGCTTTCGTGAAGTTTCATGGTCCTTTTCCTTTCTTTACAAGGACGCTGGATTGCAAAGTAGAATCAACAAACAAGTAAAACATTCTGCAATTAATGTGGGTAAACAGGATCTAAGATTTCTAAGAAATTGCTTCGAGTTAAACTTTCCAGTATTCGTGGTCATTTGCGTGAAAAGTTTAATATTTCATAGGTGAGGGCGGCTGCATTGTACAGGAGACATTCACAGATCGAACTTCAGTATAAGTGTCGGTCAACAGGATCTATGGTTTGTATTATGTTCATGTTAAACTTTCCAGACATTTCTTCTTACAAAGTGTTTCACGTTACGCGTTTCAAACTCTTCGCCAGGGGACGCCGTTTACTCTCCCAGTCGTCGAGCTGAATACGGTGAAAAAAACAACGTTTTGTGTGCCAACGAGATGGAAGGCTTCTTGCATTCGGAGGCATCTGCAGCTTTTCCAACTTTTCTTTCTTATTAAGTGCGTCATATTAAACTTCCCAAACTTATCTTCAATAGACGTCGTTTACCATCACAGTCGTCTATCTTAACAAAATACAAAAACAAGATTTTTTGCGTGCATAGTATACGGGCAAATGTAGGCATGTATATTTCAATAAATCCAATATGAAATCAAATTTTAGAAAAACGTCAACATATTTTAAAATGAAAATCGCGCACAGATTTTCTGTGAGCTGTCTTATTTGTCAGTTTAAATAAGGCATTATATAAAGCCAGGGTATGACAAAAGGCTGTGTACTTTAATAGAAAGATAAACACATCTAATGCAATCACACAAAATATTGTTTTTACACGCATGTGTCCCGACACAATACTATCACTTAGAAAGATTCTACATCAATGGGTTGTTGAAGAGGTTCACTGGCACCGGTTACATGTACTTGCCAATTCCGCTGAAAGAGATTGGTGTTTTGATTTTGTTCAGCACGGAACCGGACTTTTGAGCTACGAATTTTATCTCCTGAAGACGAATCTGAAAGATTAACAGGAAACACAATATGTTAGACCTTTTATTTTGCTTGCATACTGGTAAGGCTTAAGTCGTAGTCAAGCCATTGATCAGTGGAAATTTACCGCATCCCTGGTGGCCAACTGTTACCACCAAGTGTTGGTGAACACCAGATTTTCTTACCCGGTAACAATGAGACTGACAACATTGTTTAGAGTAGAAGTGTCTCACCCTTGTCACATATTTCTTGTCCCTAGTGTGTGCACTTCAAAGAGGGGGTGTGCCAGAAGATTGAGTATTTAAGCCTAATTCGACAAGAGCGGCGTGCTACGTACGTTTTCACAGTTTGAATCAAAGGTCATCAACAGATTTGTCCCATAATGCCGACTATTTAAGCAGCGATAACTCGACTCTAAAAATTTGATGAAAATGAAAAATCAGACATGCTTGTAGAGAGAACCTATTAACAAAAAATATCGGTGAACGTCTGAATTTCCATTCACCAGTTAAACTATTTTTGATTCAATTAATTGGTTAGGATTCTTCCTTTTGAATGACAATAAACAATGTACTCGACAGATAAAACACCAAAACAAGATAGTGAAATCAACTATTCAACGCAAACAGTATATTCGCTCATTGAAATGAGTGTCAACGGTTGAAATTAGGCTATAAAGGGTGATTTTCGGGAGCGATGTTCCCTCTCAGAGCACAATCTACACAGTGGCTGATGACTAAACAAGCTTGGGGAGTGCCCGGGACGGGAATATACATAATATGTTGGCGGATTAGCTGAATGTATTGACTGTTGGACATAGATGCCGGGATGCTACGGCATCACAATGTCTATACAAACGTAAATGCAATGTAATTTTATGTCAGCATTCGTTCTCAGAAAGGGTGCATAGCTGCGGAAGTTTCCGATCAAGCGATCCCGATAATTAGAGACATTGCGAATTGAATATTGGTTGACGACGCGAAAATATCTGCTTTTGTATGTAGATATAGATTGGCAGTATCTGTGATCATGGTGGTAAAATAAACAGTCCTCCATGCCTTGATTCGCGATCTGTGGCACAAAGGCGCAATACACAACATTGCGCCAACGGAATCTAGAGAGTTCGATTCATACATTGTAACGTAGCAAAATGCGGCATTCACGTTAACTTCAAAATGACGCTTTCACGACAGTCGAATCGCACCTTGGCGTGAAAAACTAAAATTATTAGCCAATAATATTTTACTGTGTCTTTTCTGCTTTGACTATGAGTGTCCATTGCTTCCGACTTAGGGATCGTATGATCGGATAGTGTATCCGCTGTGTTAACAAGGTAACATTTCGTTGCGACCTTCTGGTAATGAAAATGATGACCGACACCCTTTTCCCAATATCACTGTGATTTACCATCAGTTTGTCTCAAAGATGATTTTGCAACAAAGTGTGACATTTTACCGTTCTTTCCCATGAGTTTAAGTTTGAAATTTGAAATTAAACCACAAACGTCCACTGCATAAACACCCTATAATACTTACTGTATTAACATGGATTATTGCCTGTATTTTAGCTGAAGAGTGCATATACAGATGAATACAGTCAAGAATCCATTTTTTGTATCAGCAAGCCTGTATTCATGTGGATTCATATGAATTCATGTGTATTACACTATAATACAGACAACTCATTTATGTTAATTTATCTGAATTATTGGGTTTTATGCAGTGGTCATGCCTGATATTGTTATTCTATAATGTACAATGATAACGATATATTTAGTTTAGAGCGATAGACTTTGCGTTGTAGTTGGTAATCTTGAAAGATCACTGAAAGTTGCGTACGACTGAGATTGTCCGATATCGCTTCTCGGTAATAATTGGACGCATGGCAGACCAGGAATGGTTCACTTTAAAAACGGAGGCCACCATGCACAGATCATCCTAAATTCGATTCCATATACTTCATTTCTATTCATAATTTCAATTTATTTGACTTTATCACTACATCACACATTTTCTGTCAAGTTGACGAGTAATTTGCTTGTTATTCTGTGCTACATAGAAACAAACGCGATGTACTGCAAAGTCGCCGACCCTTTTTCATAGTAACACACAACTCCATGTGGCGCAGTGGCACGTTACAAAATTATTTTGCGTTCGTTGACGCGATGTTGCGTATTTCGCCACAGATTGCGCCGATAACAGAAAGCCATGGAAAAGCAGATGTGTCTGTGGCGGAGTCTGCTGAATCTATGCTGGTCACCTCCGGAAGGATTACACTGAACTACGAGCGTTCTTAGACAATAGTTTGCCTTCACAAGTCTCTCTTTAGAACATTTCTGTGGTGCAGAGCTTTTTGAGTCACTGTGGCTGAAAGGAACAAAGCGTCAATTAACAAAGTCAAAGGAGAGAATTTGAGGAAAATTGAACATAAAAATAAAAACGTCATATCAATAGGGCCGTAGTCCCAAAAATTATGTCATTTGCCCTCATCGGACGACTGTTCTCGAGGCATTTTCGTTAAAGATTGGTTGTAGTATGGTCCCCTGTCTGACATTCGCAGGCTGTCCTGTTACACTTCTCGACATCAGAGTGGTTGTTGTGGACTTTCAATGACCTCTTTGCGTTTTCTTCCTTCTTGATGACGAAATAAATCTACGGTGAAGAATAAGTTGGTCTTGCATCCATGTGTCGCGACATTACACCATCACTCACAAAGTGTTTTTTTTTGTCGTTGGACAGGATCTACGATTTCGAATGAAATTTTGATACTTAACATGCTAGACTTTTCTTCAATAGAAGTTCTTGATTGGAGTTCATTCGACCTGTCTGAGATATTATGTTGCCAGGTTGCCCCTACCGCTTGTTTGAAATCCTGTTATAAGTGTAATCCAACCCTCACTTCTACAAAAGCTTTGGTAGCTTTCTTAAAGTTTTATGTTCCTCTTCATTTCTTTACAAGGGCGTTGGATTGCAAAGTAGACTCAACAAAGTAGTAAAAAATTCTGCAATTAATGTGGGTAAACAGGATCTATGATTTCTAAGAAAGTGCTAAGTCAAACTGTCCAGTATTGGTGGTCACTTGTGTGAAGTTTAATATTTCATTTCCTTTATTAGTGAGAGCGGCAGCATTGTGACCTTTACAGATCAAAGTTCAGTATCAGTATCGTTCATGTTCATGTTAAACTTTCCAGACATTTCTTTCATAAAAGTGTTTCACGTTAAGCGTTTCAAACTCTTCGTCGGGGGACGTCTTTTACTCTCTGTATCGTCGAAATGGTTCGTATAAGTATCACAAGCTGTATAATGTAATCAAATTATTCAACGGGTTTTATGTGAAACAAAGTTTAGTAGACGAGCGACTGCGATCTCAGTGTACCATGTCTCATGCGTCTTGGGTATATTGTGTAAATGCAACGGACGATTCTATTGCTACTGCAATTGCTGGCTTCAATGTTGTGACCTTCATATCCACCAACCAAATCGTGCGTACTACACACGTTTGCCCTCATAGGCTCAATTCAAAATGGCCGACACACAAAGGAGGAAGCGAACGCAAGGTCAAACTTCGCGGTACGATCTCGGGTTTTTAAAGCGCGCCAGGGAACAAGCGAAGGATAATTACGGGGGTTTAAACTGTTTTCGAGGGGCAAT
Organism: Ptychodera flava; assembly: GCF_041260155.1. NCBI lineage: Eukaryota > Metazoa > Hemichordata > Enteropneusta > Ptychoderidae > Ptychodera > Ptychodera flava. The sequence goes on along the minus strand of NW_027248277.1, from coordinate 10,373,685 downwards.
GTCTTGACTTGTTTCTCACGAAAATACTTCCCGCTTGATTACAGTTCGAATTTTTGTAGGCTGACGTGCGTTGCACTGCCATAGCAGCTTGAGCGGAGATACCCCTATTTGCATATTTATATTAGAATTTCGTTCAAATGGAAGTGATGAGGGCGCTGTTCTACTTGACCGTTAGTGTGATTTTTCCTGTTTTTTGGGGGGCAATTTCAGCCCATTTTTTCCCAACAAACGATGTCAGAGACGTTTCTATGGTCATATAAAGCAGTTAAGTTTGTGCCTATGAATTTTTATCAACTTCTACGGCTTACTTTTGGTGCTATGTGTGTATTGTCGATCTATGGCTCGCTAAACATAGGCCTACTTTTGAGCTGCCGCAACTACATGCACAGCTGATTCTTGTGAATATTTTTACATAGTTAGACAGTCTAATCATTATTTAAGCCCCCTAACTTAGTTTTATTCTTGTTCATGCCCTGCAAATCACTGCTTTGGCCTCGTAGGTCGTACACCGTCCCTCCATCAGAAGACAAGATGGCCGCTTAAAGTGAGGAACGTGTTGCACTCCGCTGACGCCTTGCTCACGTTTACAAATTGTTTAGGCCCAAAGATTGCACAATATCACATATTTTACTGTTGTCAATCCAACTTATGTTATATTTATATTTGATGCTTGGGTTACAATTTCGCGGTAGTCCTCGTAGGCATTGGCTACCAATATTCCATTGGGTAACCGGAGAAGTCGGGCAGTTGCGAACTCGGCTATCGCCAGCGCCGATGGTGCCGACCAACTCGGCCAGTGCAGTGGGACTCGGCCAGGAGAAGTCTGCCTACTCGCAACAAAGCAATATGACTTGCATACGCATTCTCTTCACAGTTGAATATGCCAAACAATTTTAACTTTTTACTACCATAGTTTTTGTTATTTTGTCGGTTCAATACTACCGGGTACTACGAACATTCAGAAAACAACTCAAAGTCGAAGAGCTCCCACGTCCACCCTGCAAAACATGTACGGTCTGCCTCCGTGTTTCTGCCCGGGGTTTCTACAGATCGCGCGCGTACCGTATTAAAGTTCAGGCAAACATTATGCCATTTCTTCAGTAAAATTCATGGCTTGATGACTCTTAACTAAGTTGCTTCGCCATCTCCTATGACTTTTTAACGAACTTCAAGTGTAACTATGACGAAGACTGCAAACTCGCTACCACGATCGCGATACACCGCCATCTTTAATTTTACCCAATGTACGTATATCATACGTGCGTTGAACTGTGATCTGTGAAGTTTGCAAACATTACGCTCATCTTATGAATGACATTTAGATCGCTTTCGTATATAACTTAAGTGAGACTTCAAAAAAAGAAACACTAATATGGAGCATATATTCTAATAGGGTGCATACTGTACTGGCCGACTTCTCTTGTATTCGGTCATTGTCAACTGTCAGTGTCTGTCTGTTTGGAGTCGATGCAGGATGTGGTGGTCGGACATTCCCACGCCTGATTTTACTGACCCCTCAGCCTTTCAAGATAATAATATCGTTGTAAGAGTGGATTTGAGTGACCGTGATTTGTCACAGTTTTCCTTTTCACTGGTAACGGGTAGTATATCACTGTTCAGTTACCATGTTTCAACTCGTCAATGTTGACTGAAGTCCGATAGCATAAAGGCGAGTTTCAGTGCCATAGCGTTGTACGCTGTACACGCGTACACTGGGCTGTACGATCGGCCTTGTACGGTAATATACATGGCATCATGAAATCATGCCGCAAATATAGGCGCACTGTCAGAAATTCACGAAACTTGTCACAAGCGTTGTTCAATAGCAAGTGGTTTGACACAACAAGTATTATTTTTGTTCAAGACCTGTATCAGTGTGTTTCGGGTCACAGTCTAAAATAGCACACGCTGAGAGGTATAAACCATCATTGCAACGTACGAATTCAGTTGTCAATAATCATTAGTATTTATTTCTATCATGCATAGATACGATGAAATTACTCTCAAAAGTGTACATTACCTCATAGCATGTTCAATTTCGCATTAAATAATCATATTTGTGAGCTTTCGAGCCCATTTTCACGACCAAGTCGCTCGAACGACGTGTATTCCGACATATTGCTTATTTACATTCAGAACGAGGCTCTGCAGCCTATTGAATTATGCAAATTTCTATACGTCCGCTCAAGCTGTAGGCGTCAATGTGTATGTACATAACCGGCTGGATGTACGACAATACACTGCTTTCGGGCTACCCATGCCAATAAGAACTTTGCCCTGATTATTTTAAAATACGAGCAGACCTCTGAACTCACTTCAAAAACGACGTCAGATTAAATCCATATGTGAGTTTCTCAACAGAATGTACACATTTGTATATCCCATATCAAGGTTCTTACTTTTTTCACCCATATAGTGACAATTATCATTTTTTCCTCTCTAGTGGAATTAACGTTCTTCATTTACCGATTTCATACCATACATCAGGTTTCTTAATTTAAAAGCATAGTACAATCATGAAAAGTCACTCGTTTTCTTTTTTTTTTTTTGAAATATCACAGTGCATCACCCACAATGGCATCAACAGGGAGACTTTTCCCCTTTACCAGAAAATTTATGGGGGTGTCATCAGTACACGCGTTCTCTTGTATTTCTAAGGTGTGACTGTCACCATTTCATGGGGGAGGGGCTGCTTCCCCTGGACAAATTACTTAGGTTGCCAGCATGTTAACAAAGAGTGAATATCCACAACCCCCGGCGTCCAGATGAAACACTATATAATATCATCTACAATATCAACTTTGAATTATTACTAATAATGCATTATTATAGTTTACCACCTTAAAACATAGAGGTGCTTAACATACCGATTTTCATACTATACATCAAGGTTCTTACCTTACTCAGCAATATTGTCAAATTGTTTCTAGATTCTAGTTTTCTTTGTGCAAAATATAGTCACATTACCACATTTTATCGTCTTGAATTATGGGTTATTATATTTATCCTCCCAGGAAAATGGCATTTATGATATAACACAAACTGTCGTGGAACTCTACTGACAATAATATTGAAAATACTAGAATTTCGAGTAACAGAGAGCTGTAAAAAGTGATTTTTAGTTGATTTTCCGGGGCATCCAGCCTTGGCGGTAAGGGTCCGGGAGGGGGGACACCCTTTCCTTGACCCTCCCCCGACGCACAACCATGACAGCTGCTACGTAGCTCCAAGCCGCCTACTTTTCCATTTTGGCGCCTCACTTTAAAACTTACTGAAACCCCTGTCAATGACCCTCGTCTAACTGATAAAACTACAAACAGCAAGTACTGTGCGTGCCTTATGCATGTGCAAATGTAGGCCTGTATATCAAAATGGCATATAAACTCAAAGTGATAAAACTCCTTTTACTTTGTGTACTGAAAAGTCGTGCAAAACTCTTATTTTGTGAATTGTCTTAGCTGTTATTTTAAATAAGATATCGATGACAGAATTTGACAACAGCTTGAGTACTTGAGTTTTAATGCACATGTGCAGGCATAATACTGTCATTTAAAACGTCTTGAGTCATTCAAAGAGCGGTAAACAGGGTCTAAATGTTTCTATCGATGTGCTTCATATTAAGACTCTAGGCTTTTCTTCAAAAGAAGCCCTAAATCACTGATCGTTTGACCTCACATACATATTTGTCACGGTGATACCAGGGTTGACTGTACCGCGTGCCTTGGAATACTCGGGCGGGTTTAAGCCGTTACTAACCTTTACAATAGTGGGGTCTTTTGTGTGAAGTTTCACATTTCGTTCCCTTCTTTGTTAGGGCGGCAGCATTGTAGAGGAGAGTCATTTTACAGCTCAAGTGTTCCGTATTTAGCGTAGGGCATAAAGAGCTATGGTTTGTAAGTGCTTAAGTTCGAACTTTCCAGTGTCTGAGTGTTTCGCAAAAAGGAAACCAGATCTAAGATTTCCAACGAAGAACTCCATACTAAAACACTTCAGACATATCTTGAAAAGACGCCGTAGACAGCCAATCTTTAAATGTACAAATGTGTATACACCACGCGTTGAAAATACCCAGGTTGGTTTAATATGATACCCATCTTAACAAAGCTTATGCCTTTTGCTTTCCTTTCTTTTAAAGGGCGGCAACATTGCACAGGAGAATCAATTTACAGGTCACACTCCCGGTAATTAGTGTCGGTAAACAGGTTCTAAGGTTTCTTACAAAGTTCAACATCTTCATTTAAAACTTTCCGAGCTCTTCGTTATTAGAAACCATTCACCAGCACTGTCGTCTAAAATCCCAAACAACAAGTATTTTGCTAGGGCGCATTAAAACACCTGTTGATTTGGGGGATTGATAGGAGACTTAAAATGTCAAGGGTATGTTAGAGTGCACTTGAAAGGGTTTTGGGACTTAAAGGGAGGCACTTGAAACAAAACTGTCTTTGATTGATATGAAATATGTGTTAGGTTGTCAATTTTAATGTATAAAGTTTTGCTAATTTTTGGGTGGTTGTGTTTTGTGTATCCACTGCAGTTTCTTGTTCTACTCCCTGAAGCGTGATGAAAAGTCCAGCAAAGCCATATGTATACTGTCAGCATTGTTATTGTTTAAAATTGAATTCAAGTCCGAAAGAGAATTCATTTGTCATCAACAAATACCGTCAATACACTTGCATGTACAGAATATTTGACAAACAAAAGTTTTTTTTATTCTAACATGAACAAAACATGACTTAATAAGCTAAAAGGTACACCTAATGTCCCTTTATACAAATATGTTAATTGTGTCCAGTTTTCATGACAGGGTGTGGAAGACATTAGCAAGTGTTAGGACGCCATATTTCAGTTTGACCAACAATATGCCAGTATCAATAATAGTTTATAATGATTCGAAATAAAAACAGAAGAAATTCAAATACTTTTAATTGAGGAAAGAAGTGTATAAAAATGATTTTAAGAATTGAATTTTCTGTTATTCAAGTAACCCATGGATACGTTAGCTTTTTTACTTACAATGATAGCGGAAGTAATTTGCTCAATACAAACACTATAATCTTAGTAGTATTTTGAGGTTTGTTAGTTCTGAAAAGACTGCATTTGATATTTATTGTCCCAGTACATGTATTATTTTGAAAATTAGAATTAGCACTATTTTAGCGATATGCACTGATGCTTTCAAATTGACAAGATGTTTCATGCAATTATGTAGTTTGTCAGTCTGTCTGTTGTTACAAACCTGAGGTCACTCAAGAAAAATGCGGCTTGCAGGTTTTAAAAGTTACATCCTTGTTAATCGACTTAAACCAAAACCTGTGCCATAAAAACTTTTCACTATTCGGGTCGTCACATTTCGTTTGGTTCTCCAATAAAATCTTGGATGATATATAATAGGCGATCATATTAATCGGACTTTCGACGTGAACGCAAACCGTTTCTATTGGTAGACAAGAGAAAATACGTCTCTCCGCATTAGTTGATGCAGCGTCAGACAGGCAGACAGACAGGGCCGCAAAAGTAGCAGACAGACACACACAGACGCAGATAAAGACAGACGGATAGATACACAGACACACGGACACACAAATGGGAAGATAAAAAAGACAGACAGAGAGTTACGAGGATGAAAGATCGTAGGCATTTAGAAAGAAGGACATGGAGATCTAGAGTTTTTTAATAAATTTTTCAAAACTTGTTAAATAAACCATAAAGCACTGCTATCGTTGGCCCCAGAAAATGAATGTAAAAGTAAAGGCGTGAGCAAATAAAGGATAGGGCAGGATTTAGATATCAGAGAAATATTTTGGTAAAATTATAATAAAATACATACCAATAAGTATACATTCATTTCATTTTTGGATTAATTAATTAAAGAATTTTGCACGACCTAAAAATTGTGTTGTACTCCCCTTTTATGTCGTCTGCAATAACGCTGTTCACGGTTACATGTGTGTTACTAAATACAGTTGTACGCGCGCGAAATCGGACACGCAGCTTGAAATGCGGACAAATTTATCAATTTCATTCACATGATTCAGGTCGCATTCATATGTAAATATTTTATTGAATTGACCTTTCAGAGAGTTGTACACGTTTGTTCTACCATATCATTTCAAAATAAAAATTCGTTTGACGATATGATACGAAACTCACAGTTGTGCAAGTCTACGTATATTTTGAGTGTTGGATGTTTCTGGAGAAGGTTAAAATGCTTGTTCTGGGGCCCATTTCATTTAACCACTGTTTTGAGCAAACAACGTTCCCCATAAATATTTGAATACGGCCCACTTTTTATCAATATTAATGTCTACAAAAGTAATAACATGAAGTTGATATAATATAATAGCAATAACCCCCGCTGAGGACGGGTATACCACTCGATATAGCACAATTCACTCCATATATATGCACTCGCCTGCGGCTCGTGCATATATGTCGTTAATTGTGCTATATCTTGTGGTATACCCGTCCTCAGCGGGGGGTTATATCACGCTATTATGAAAGGCGTCGCCGGGCAACAAACTCTCGTAAACAATTGACCAAAAGAATTGGGACGCTAATGCTTCAGTATTGACAAGTGTCACAATAGCATGCTTTAGAACAGCCCAACTAGAATTCCTAATTGCACAGCCAATTGGAACGAGTGTTCCTAATCTTTGACCAATGACAGAAAGTCACGCCCTCAGTTGTTGTCAAGCGTAGAGTATAAAGCATGCCTCCATGCAGTGTTTGTACCATTAGCTCATAGGGCGAAGCTGATAGAAGCTACTCCAGAAAGACTCAAGTATAGTTACTTGCAGGTGAGCTTTTAACGTGATAAACTATGAGATAGCTATGTTTCACACGATCTGCTTTCACAGCTTTACAGTATCTCTTGGTTATAAAACTGCCGGAAACTATAATTGTTTTACCGTATAAGTAAAAAAAGCTTGGATGTATATGCGAGTGACCCGCAGTGGAAGATGTCTTCAAAGCTGCTCTCAGTCTCGGCAAAGCTTGAAGATTCGGATAATGGTTACAATTTCAAGTAAACTTTCAGTATTTTCAAGAGACTCTCCTAACGTTGCAGAGTCTGAACAGCGAGCTAAAATTGTTTCTGTAGTGTCAAGTTTGGTTCAGATTTTAATCGTGCCGTGAGCTTGATTTCGCTCTTCATAGTAAGAAAAATAACCAGATTACAAACTTCAACTCTAGAGAGAGATGGTTCTAGTACGATTCAATTACAAGTAGTAGGCTTGACTTAAGAGTTATTTTAAAAGCAAACGCGGAGCTTTATTCTTTACTAATGTTAATTCAATCTGTGACGATATTTCTGACTCATTCCGATGTAAAATACAAAAAATATTATTGTCGACGCGTTATCTTGGAAAACACAAGTTTGATATCTCTTTTTTGTCTTGCAAAAATGTAACCGATGGATTTGTCAGGTGTTGAGTTGTTCATCAATTTGGGCATAAATTATATAAAAGCTAGCCATTCATGTCACCACAGAACTGTCGTTAATCTCGGTTTTCATGGTTGCAATCCTATCGGTTGTAAGGAAATAATGACTTCTGTAAATTGCTCTGTCATCTGAATTAACCACCTCCCCTTTCAACAGTGTTGTAGACTGACGTGATGACAATGGGAGTCTTTCTTACCCGAAGCAAAAAATCCGGTTAGGTGTTTGTAGACTTGTTAACAATAACCATGCAAGTAAAATATTTGTATAATATTCTATAACATCTCTCCGTGGTCAACAGTGTACGTTAAGGGTTAAGCTACATTGAATTAAGGCTGAAAAAGTTGACAATAAGAAGTTCTTGTTTGAAAGCCACTACGACTTTTTTCCATTCTTCTAGTCATAGGCTGCGTTCACGAATGATATTGAGTGGGAGCTGGAATAATCGAGATTGAAATCTTTTTTTTGGATCCCTCTCAATACCCTTAAAAGTTTCTAAGTCCCCATCGTATCTGTATGATCTTATTTTTCAATTCTCCAAATCATCGTATAGCCGCATGTCTATTAAGAATGTACGCGCAGAAAAAATAAACTTGTATTGCACAGTTCTGCATGCTCGCAGATGTTCGACTCTACCTGTTAGTAGTAATTTAAAAGAGCCATATTCATGTCGCAAGTTTATAAATTAATTTATTTTAAATGTACCAGTGGACTATTTTGGATTTACCAGCCTAAGTCGACTTGATATAATCATAATCTGGTCAGGTCAATGGCACGTACTCAAGAGCACACAAAATGACCATAATGAAAAAGTATGCACATTATGAATTTCTGGCTACACTTTGCCAATTTGTGAAAATTGAGCACAATGACCTATCGATTTTTTCAAAAGTACAAGAGGTATATGAGTTAGGTGTACTTAAGAAGTTTTACTTTTGTGTGACAATTTCATTAACACTGCATGAACTTGAAAGAAATGTTTTTATTCATTGACCATGAGTGATTTTATAGAAAAACAATGACTTTTCATAGTACATTTGTAGAAAAGTAGGCAAGGTGAGGACTGCATCTTTTTTACTTTACTATTTAATTATTCCAATATGCTAGAATTCAAAAATCCCAGATACCTTCCAAGTCTCCTGGTTTTCTATTTGTTGCTTTCGGACCTGCTATTGTGTACAAGTATGTTTCACTGTCAGGAGCATCATATGACCCAAACTCTTCTTTAACTAAATCATCGTCTGAGCTATCTCTGTCACTGCTGGTAGGCAGTGACAGCAACACTGCCCGTAGTCAGTAGGGGGGGCAGTATATACATATCTGTATAACATTTGATGATTTTGACGACATTTTTATACAACTCTGTTCTTGCTTGTGTTTGTTTAGGTGTGTTTGTCTGTGATAACTTGTAATCCAAATACCCTAGCCTTCCGTCAAAGTCTTTTTCTATTTGTGTGTCCAGTCGGTCCCCATTAGCCTGTGTGAACCAAGTTAGACGTGAAACATTCATAGTAAATATTACCGCCTTTCAGGTTGTTTCTGGACAACATGGGCAATACTCATCAGAAATGTAAATGCTGACCCGAAAATTCTTAGAGTAGACGCGACGAGCTGACGAGAACTCATAATTATACTTTGATGATTTTAAAATTTAAAAGGAAAATTTTTTTCATTGCTAACGAGCTTCGTTAAGGCCAAACTGTGGTGAAATAAAGAATTTGCAACTGTGGCGAGTTCATAAAGGACACCTCGGGCACGTATCTTCAGCTGTTGCCATGGCATGCAGCTAAGCGTCGCCAATCTTGCCTGCCAGAGTGTGATTTGGACACGTTATGATTGGCTGTACACTGTCGGAATACCTAGTTGATATGTACTTTGACTTTCATGCCTAACAGTGTACCGAGTTTTGTTGAAATTTGTTAACATTTGATTTGATGTTGATGATGTTAAAATTACAACTTTTTCAATTCTTTTGTGATCTACCGCATGTTGCGGTTCATTTTAAAACTCTTGGTGTAAGAAAACGTTTCACCGTCTTAGTTTTGTTAAAAAATCGGAATTTTTATTTTTCTCCATAGAGTTAACACGTTAGTGGTGGCCATTTTAAATGTCAATTATCGGTAAATCGTTAATAATATGTTTGTGTAGCACCAAAATTTTGCACGGCGACTCCAAATTTGTATTCTTCATTTTGAAAAGAATGGTTGAAATATTCCTGGAGGAAAGTTTGTGCAAAAGTTGAATTATTTCACTTTCGAGGCGCATAGTACCTTAAACGCCCCTGTCATGATTTCCATTTGGCATGTAAATACTCCTCCCGTGCGTTTAATGGGGCGATAATAATCCTTGAGTCGGACAACTGCATTCACAACGAGTGCCATTCATGAAGGAGAGGTAGGTAGGAGGGTAGAAGGCAATTTATTGATTTCGCAGATAACACCTCTGGCTTTGAAATTATGGCTACGTGTGCCTGTCGGGGATTTTTTTCAAATTAAGATAACACTGGCATTTTCTCACGGCAGTAACAACAATTCATGGCGTGACCTTTCGACATTATCAGCATGAGTAAACTTCACCAACCTATATATCATGTTAATTAGTTTTACCTTTACACTGAAATTTCTCTGCGAGCAATTGGCGAGCAAGAATGGGCTTGTCAACATGCTAGGTTCGAATTAACACAAAATGTGTCACCAGGTAAGATCGGAGATGCCCGTCAGCAATGTTTGTCACAAGCCCCAAAATTACTCTCCCAGAGCGATAAACGCTCGTCAATAATTTTTGTTGAGAACAAAAAGTGTGGTAATAAGTGATGCCTAAAGTTGAACGTTTGCTATGCACATGTCGAGAATGCACATGTTCTATTACAGATAATTGCGAATGTTACGTACATGGGTTGGGTTTTTTTTCTCATGTGTCTCTAATCATAAAGTATTTACTGATGTGCTATGAAACATTGTTCACACATTTATGAATTTTTGTAATGAATGGTCAAACAATATCAGATAATTTTTTCATAAGTATTAAAATCATATAGCAAAATTCATTATTGTAACATCATAATATGATTTCATTTGATATTTCGCCATGTTATTTTATTTTTACATGGTTAATTTCGTATACAACTATATAAGCAGTATTCAAATTGGATCCCAGACTCTAAGCTAGCATTTGGTCTAATGGCATAAACTTGAGTATCCAAGCAATATTTTGAACACTGGTGCGCAAAAGCCCTGAGATAGGCACATGACCGCACGCAACGTATATCTTGGAGATTAAGGACAACGGATAAGTTGACATAGTTGGGCATGCACCTCTTCTCAGATTTGTTGAAGTATCACAGACTCTGAGACAGCGGAAGGTTGCTTGCAAACTATTTCCTGGCAGGCCTTGTATTTTCATACATAGCAAGTGAGGACATGGAGGAGAATAAATATTTTTACTATCAATGGGCGGGTAGCTTGAAAAATCAACCACGGCAAATAAGGAAAAAGTATTGTCTTTCACCTCTCAAAAAATATTATTTTACATGTCATAAATCAGATTTTGTACGTATAGGCCGTGAATGTGGGCAGTGTTAACTACTTTAACTTTCTACCAGAAAAGCACATTCAAGCTGATGTTGATGACGATGTTTTCCTATGTTTTCGAACCTTAGTATCAGGATGTATAAGCGGCATAGCTTCTCATAGTGTTCAGCAAAATTGTTGAGCGCCGCTTCAGCTATGTAGAACCCTGGACTCGGAAATTATTGATTCCACACTTTTGAGCAACGTGGCAAAACGAAATGTCATGTTTTGTTAAACTTCCTTCAATAAAGTTAGAGTTTCCATTGTGATTAATCGCAAGGACTGCCCTTTCAAAAAGCAAAAAATTATTTGTTCGTCCAAAATCATCCCCTTGGTATTTTGTTTGAGACTGGATTTTAATGGAGTAAACATCTGTTTTGTTTTCTACTGTTTCTTAGTCGCTAGAGTATGATACAATTACAAGTCATAGGCTTGACGCAGGGTTAATTTTAAAACAAACTCCGACCTTTATTTTACTCTTCTAATGTTATTTCAAACAGTGTAGATATTTTCAACGTATTCCTATGTGAAATACAGAAAATACTGTTCGTGTAACGGAACATTTTATGAAAAATATCGGTCTTAAAGCTCTTATATTACAACCAGGTAATATATGTAACAGTGGGTTGCGGAGTAGTTCATCAACTGGAACATAAATTATTAAAAGCTGGCCATTCATGCCATCCATCGCATGGTCATTAACCCCGATTGTCGCGGTTGAAACTTCCCCTTTCGACAGTGTTCTGGATTAACGCCATGAAAAGGGTATTGCTTGTAAAATCATTTGTGTAATATTCTTTAACATCTCACCGTCGTCTTTTATTTACGTTAAGACTTAAGCTACATTGAATTAAGCCTGAAACAGTGGAGAATGTGAAGTTTTTGATTGTAAGCAGCTACGAGATTTTTTATTCCTGTAGCCATAGGCTGCGTTCACAAAAAATGGTGAGGGAGGCTAGAGGAATCGGATTGATATCTTATTTTTCAGATCCCCCTCAATGCTCTCCAAAAATTTTCCAGTCCCCACCCCATCCAAAGGATCAAACTTTTTCAAATCCCAAGAGATGAAATCGCACAGTAAAAATGAACATGTGTTGTACAGTTCTGCTCTCGCCGATGTTCGACCCTACCTGTTATAAGCAGTTTGTTTAGGTATATTCCGAGACAAGTTCATAAATTTATTCATATTTAAATGCATCATTGGGCATTTTTGTTTGTTAGTATAGGCCGACTTGAGTTAATCCTACTCTCGTCAGACCAATAGCACCAACTGCGGAGCACACAAAATAGCGATCATAGAAGAGTAAGCACATTGTGAATTCCTGGCTACATATTGCCAAAATTGTGAAAACTGAGCACAGTGACAGACCGACAATTTTTTCCATAAGTACTAGACATAATGATTTTGGTTCCACTTGGTAAAGTTTTACTTTTGAGTTATCGTTCGATGAGAAAGTGAAACTTTCATTCATCGCATGAATTCAAAATGAATGGTTTATTAATAGTTTATTTCATGGTTTAATAATTAATGGTATGTATTTTTGATCAAACAGTGACTTTTCATTGTTCATTTGAAGAAAAAACAAATAAGGTGACCCCATCTTTTTCGGTAATATTTTATTGTTCTTATATGCTAGAATTCAAAAGTCCTGATAACTTTCAAGTCTCCTTGTCTTCCATGTGTTGCCTTCTGATCAGTTACTGTGTACTCTCTGACCTGATATGTTTCATAGTCGTGGGCATCATATGAACCAACTCTTCTTCAAGAACATCAGAATCAAAGCTATCACTGTCACTGCTAGTATGCAGTGGCAGTGAAACTACTCGTAGGCAGTAGTGGGGCAGTAGCTGTATTAACTTCGGTATATTTGACAATATTTTTGTTCAATTAGACAACTGCCTACGTGTGTCTCTCTGTGTGCGTTTATGTGTGTCTGTGTGTATCAACATGTTTGCAAAATAAAATCATGGGATTTACTTAAAAACCCGATGACGCCTTACGCCAGAGTTTTTAATCTCTGTTTTCTCCTGTCCAGTCGGTCCCTGAACGCTGTATGAACCAAAGTAGATGTGAAATATTCAAAGTCAATATTACCGCCTTTAAGACTGACCTTTAGCAACATTGGCAATACTCATCAGCATGTTAGTCTATAAATTCTTCGAGTAGACTCCGACGAGCTGACGAGAAGTGATAAATATACTTTGATGATTTTAAATTTCAATGGAAATATTTTTCATCGCTAACGAGCTTCGTTAAGGCCACACTATGCTTAAAAAGGTCTTTGCAAATCTAATAGGTTCACCGAGGATAGCTAGGGCACGTAACTTCAGCCATTGCCATGGCATGCAGCTAAGAACAATATTCACCACAGATTAATTCCAAAGTCATTAATTATATAAATATGTAACTAGCTGGAATAAAAGTACAAAATTTCTTTGACTGCTGTGATTGTATCACCACTTTATATAGCATGTGTAATTGCTTTTGTCAAGTCCTTTAAACCATGCCAAACTATGAAAAGTCAGAGGATGTACAAATTATATATTAGCTGACATGAAAATCAACAATGTACCAGATATATGTCCTTCATTAAGAAAGTTCATTAAATATACAAATAAGAAATTGGCTGAAGTAAAAATGCTCAATGACTTTCAATATTGTTGTACAATGGTACCTCCCATGTACATAGCAATTTTCGTCTACTTTGGTCAAGACAAACCGGTATATATTTTTTATTATAAAGTTAATTAAATATGCAAATTATGAATTAGCATTATTAAAAATGCTTAATGAATTTCACTAATAGTGTATCATAGTATCTTCAATTTACATGGCAAGTTTCGTCAATTTTGGTCAGGCAATACAGATAAATAGCCCGAAATTAGCTCATTAATATGCAAATTATGAATTTGCTGACGTAAAAATGTTTAGTGGCGTTCAGTAATGTTAAGGTAGTACGCTACCATTCTATATAGGAGAGCACCCTCTTTTGTCCAGAAGATGTACATGTTCCTTTTAGACTACCTAAACCTGGTGAGCGTGAATAACAGGACAAATGACAAAAAATCATGCTAGTGACCTTTTAATATTTCTTTCAGAAGTTTCTTATGAATCAAAAGAACCGAAATTATGTTTTTGCACTGAAAAATCGACAGCTATTTTTATTTTGAAAGATCAGTAGAGAATAATTAACAATTGTAGCTCCGACATAATATCAGTAAGCTAGAGGGTCAAATCTCAGGTCTAACTGTTTAGTAAGAAAATTTGCGTGGTGACCCCAACTTTTTTTGCTTCTAAATCAAAGAACACAGTCTGTTTGATAGATATTGCTGTACTTTTAACATTTTGGAAATATTTTGTACATTTATATGGATTTATATTTTAAAAAGTCTAATTTTACAGTTAAAAGATAAATTTAGGGTCTAATATTTAATTTTTAAGACAAGACATCACAAATTTTAGTTAATTGTCCTAATTCAGCTGTCCCTGGCGATGCAAAACTGTGGTATGCACACTGGGATCTGTTAATCGTTTGCGATAAAATAAAGATTATGCTGGTAAGTGCAAATTTCGCAAAATGGGAGATTTAGTGGTTTTCTGTCAATTTTGGCATGTATTTTTTCAAAACAATTTGCATGGGTACCCCATAGTTTTTTCATATCTTTGCAATGTACACATAAAGATTATTTCAGAAAAGTCAACTTCAAGAATGTCCCAACATTTTTCGGAATGGTAGCGTACCTCCTTAAATCATAGTTTCCGATTTTATCAATTTTGATATCTATTTTGTGATCATCATTTGTAGCACATGTTCATACAATTCTGTGCTGCCGTTCTCTCTGTTTTTTTTAAATCATTAATTATGCAAATGAATGTGAATTATGGTAGCCACACACACCAAAAACTTATCAGTTCTTGCCATATTCAAACAAAATTATGTATCAAATTTGATCCTGATCCGATCAGCCGTTCTTGAGATTTCGGGCCGACGGTCAGACAGACAGACGGACAGACAGACAGACATCGCTACGACATTACCTCATATGTGTGAACACGCTAGCTAAAAATTGATGCGTCGAAGGCCCGGAGTCTGTAAATTTGTTTGATGTAGGTTTAGTTTTGTTCCTAAATTTTCGCCGAGATATTAGAGGAGCGAAGACTGCAGCTGGCCATGGTTGTTTTCTCCTATGTACACGGCAGTTTTACTAGCCGACCAAGGCCAACGTGCATTAACATGACAAAATCTTCGTCGCGAAAATTTGTCCAAATATGTTGTTTCAATTTGCAATCACCTCACCGCTAATGAGTCAGTCCGCTGAAGTTTATTACTTTAAATTACTCTATTTTGAAATTTATTTGCCTACATCCCCTAGGAAAGTCTTGGCCTTGTCGTATTATCTTGCATGCATTGACGTAACCTTTTCACTCGTAACATGAATTTTAATGACGTTCCTGTAATAGTTTGTAGTAATAACAACCCCAGTAATGTGTTGATTCAAAAAAATGTGTTTAACTAGTAAATCAGGTCTTTGCCGTAGATATGTCAACACTGCAGGTTACGTCAGACGCATTACAAAATCGACTTGTTGCCGTATCTTATCATTTGAAGCAATGATAAGGTCTTTGGACATTCCGAGTAATATAGTGTAGTACGCACAAGTCAGGAGGGGTACGTGATGTTTCAACATCTTGGGCTGATGTTGACAAGTCGTGTGCATTCATGCTATGCTACTCATCTGTGCTGAAGTCACTAAGTAATATGCAGTATCATATCCGGATGATTCGGTCCTTGAAACGACTTCAAAAAATCATTGATTCTCTTTTCAATGCACTTACAACAAGGCGTACAAAAAAATTCATCTTGATTATTTTTCGTGGATGCTTTATTTGGAAACCGTAGAAATTCTTGCAGGATAAAGACAATACTCTGGTTAACTACAGGAAAAAATACTTTTTTACTTTGTCTGTAAAGCACGGAGATTTAAACAAAACGTATTGAGCAAAAATCTGTTTAGAATACGATAAAACGTTAGCTTAGCGTCGTAACACACCAGGCTGTGGGAATGAGGTGCAGCTAGAAGATGAAGCAATGAATTAAAAGAAAACTATTAAAAACAACAGATTAATGCGAAATACAGAATAATTATAAGCTGGAAGTTCAAAAGAAAATTCCCAAAAATGTGTATGTGTCAATGTTACATAAAGCCAGTGCTCCCTTTATCAGAGCATCATAAAATGTACCTTAAAATTCTGTAGAAGTAGATACATTTTGAATATTTTTTATATTTTCCTCATAGTTTTAGGAAGCACGACGGGATTATTTTTTGTAGAAGAAGTAACCGATACTGTTCATAATATTGGGGAAAGCAACGATGTTTTTACCGTTTGTGTTAACTTTCCTTTCCTTTGAATGAATTATTCTGATAAGCTATGTTACTCATATTTCCCATCATTACTTCGTTATAGGCACATCATATTATCATGGTGATTCTGGTCTTTCTACTGCTTGGATGCCTGTCCCTTTGTCAAGCAGACGGTATGGAATGATATCCATTTCTATCAGTATAGGGTGCCTTCAGAAGGACACACACAGAGAGAGAAGGTGGGGATGGAGGGGTGCGAGGGACAAATAAATTCCGAAATCATGGGCTGTAAGAATATCTCGTTGTTTCTAAGATCAGAAGATGAGAGAGAGAGAGAGAGAGAGGAGAGAGAGAGAGAGAGAGAGAGAGAGAGAGAGAGAGAGAGAGAGAGAGAGAGAGAGAGCAGGGATGGGAGGGAGAGAAGTCGTATGGTGTCGCGATTAGCCCAGCCCAAATACAGTAAAGTCGTTGTATTTTCATACAGGGTACCAAAGTAATATAGGCTATTTACAAAGTAAAATTTAAAATGTTCGCACAATAATACTTTGATTCGGTTGAACAGAGTATTGTTATCCACCAACAGAAATAGCTGCAGGGACGCTGACAGTGAAGACACCTGATCCAGCAACAGGTCAATTCATCGTTGGTGTTCCGACGCTGATCAGCTTTGATTTATCGTATACCGTGACCATAACATCTGGTACAGTTACTCCTACCGCAGTAAAATTGTATTTAAGCAATGCAGACGGTGGCACCACATCATCAGAGGTAACCGCAACGGGTACTCCAACAACGGCTGTAACTGATGACGGGACTTTCAGTGATCTTTCTGCAACGTTGACGGTAGACGCAGCAAACTGTGCAGCCTACACCAAAATAGTCGCGAAAATTGAAGCTACTGGTGACACTGACGGCGATAATAATGAAGCGAGTGTCGATTTTGGCTCAGGAGCTGGCAAAGCCGGCATTAAAGTGTGTGAAGGTAAGATGGTAAAATTACAGCCCTTGAAACGTAAAATACACAAAATTGCCATCGTTTACAGCTGATATATTTCTAGTGTATATTTACGATTCATGTATCTACCTGAGTAACTTGGTCCAAGTCTATAAATGAAAAAGTAATTAAGTGAATGTGATGTAGTAAAGTAATCGCGACTGTCTTTGTTGTTTTTTTCTGAACGTGATGTATTAGGTTATCGCGAGATGTATATTTACACTGCTGATTGACTGTCTATTGCGTTCACACCACACTCTCAAATTCACCACTTATACTTTTCACCATACAAACGGGAAGATAGCGTAGGATCGTAGTGTGGAATTTCAGTCAAAATATTTCAAATATAAAGTAATATTAATGTGTTAAAACTTGCTGAAGTGACTTTTATTTGAACAATCACCGATTTGAACCAAGTCTTGTGTCGCTATACTTAAATTGTTTGTTAAAATTCGATCTGAAACTCTTTTTTATTTTTTAAAATTCCTGGCAAAATTTGGAAAAATCATGGGTGACTTTCAAAATTTTCAATAAATAGGGTAGGTCAGATCACCGGAAAACAAAATATTTTTTTCGGTCTGATGTGGACTTCAAAGACTCATGTGTCTTTAACACGTTCAGCGTTTCTGTAAGGTATTGTATATCACGTCAGAAAGCTATTTAGTATGGATATTTGTGCGGCTTCCGTTCTCTGTATGTATGTATGTATGTATGTATGTATGTATGTATGTATGTATGTATGTATGTATGTATGTATGTATGTATGTATGTATGTATGTATGTATGTATGTATGTATGCATGTGTGTATGCATGTGTGTATGTATGTGTGTATGTATGTATGTATGTATGTATGTATGTATGTATGTATGTATGTATGTATGTATGTATGTATGTGTGTGTATGTGTGTATGTATGTATGTATGTATGTATGTATGTATGTATGTATGTATGTATGTGTGTGTGTATGTATGTATGTATGTATGTATGTATGTATGTATGTATGTATGTATGTATGTATGTATGTATGTGTGTATGTATGTATGTAGGTATGTATGTATGTATGTATGTATGTATGTATGTATGTATGTATGTATGCATGCATGTATGTATGTATGTATGTATGTATGTATGTATGTATGTATGTATGTATGTATGTATGTATGTATGTATGTATGAATGATGTATGTATGTATGTATGTATGTATGTATGTATGTATGTATGTATGTATGTATGTATGTATGTATGTATGTATGTATGTATGTATGTATGTATGTATGTATGTATGTATGTGTGTATGTATGTATGTATGTATGTATGTATGTATGCAAGGGCGGATGGATGGATGGATGGATGGACAAATGGATGGATGGATCGGTGCCTACTTGCCTGCATGCACGTCTGTATGCACGTCTGTCTGCCTGCCTGAGTGAG
Source organism: Ptychodera flava (assembly GCF_041260155.1). NCBI lineage: Eukaryota > Metazoa > Hemichordata > Enteropneusta > Ptychoderidae > Ptychodera > Ptychodera flava. Next base: position 10,354,887 of record NW_027248277.1, on the reverse strand, counting down.
TATCATAAAGCAATTTTGTCATTGTTGTTCAAATTCTTTTTTCTAACAAAAACTACTTTTGAAATTTTGTGTATGTAATCTTGATGATGACAATAGCTTCATTTGTTATAATGTAGCAACAATTTGCAGGTTATAACACAACGATAGTTGAGCGAACGTAGAACTTTTACTGGAACAGTATCGATATGTAGTGAACGGACTTTATTATTGGTATATTTTTGGGATGTTGACAAGCTCATCTAACTGGTCAATACGCTTGTTTTATATTCCGCCGTTGACAAAGGACTTTCATCGTCAGCTGTCATCTCTCAGCACAAACAAGGCAACTGATGCAAATCGTATTCAAGCAATGTCATATACACCATCTTTGATTGAAGTCCCTTAACTGCTGTATTCTAAGAGTTGCATTTCCTTCCACATTGGAGCTAGCGAGAGATACTCATCTGTAAGGACAAATCGACCTATTCAACTATGCAATGATAAATTTAGGCGTTAAGTAACCTAAATAAATCTCATTGAAAAGAGTAACGAGGATTAATTTGAACTTAACATAGAATGTGCATCGGAGTCAGATATTCGGAATCTCAAATTTTACGATACTTTTCTGATTTAACACTCGTGGGCAGGGGCTCATTTTAGAGCTGTTGGGTCAGAAAAGATTTAACCAACAGAGCTAACACAGGAATGGTGGCCTTATTGTTTTCAGATATCGTGAAATAATTAATTAATAAATTGGCTAAATAAATTAAATTACTTAATATCTGGTTATTTGTATTATTGCAGGGAAGTCCTTATTTTATTAAATTTCAATTTGAAAAAAGAATGATTGTAAGTTTAATTGATAACGTTTGAGTAAAAGTTCAAGTCTTTACTTTCAAGGCGCGTACTCCTTGATAATAAAGAACTGAGTACATTTATTTTATTCTTTCAGTACCATCAACAGTAGCAGACGATCCGACTGGAGGGTCCGATACAACAAGCGAACCTGGAACAACCAAAGAGAGTAAGTATCGTGTGTATTTCCTTCCACAGACGATATTCTTATGAAATTTTAACAGATAAATATTTTATCATGACTATAATAGTCATAACCTTTGTTGTAAATATATAAGTTCTGTTTTCATTCCAGGTGAGGGTGGTGCAGGAACGGCTTGTCTCAATTTGTCACTGCTGTTGAGTCTTCTACTGGCAGTGCTGACATTTATGAATGGTTAAACTTAAAAACGAACATGTAAGTGGATTCATTCTTAATTTTGCTTTGTTTACAGAATTTGGATCTTTAAATTACATCAAATGCGTTTGTAAGACAAATCCACAGTTTTTTTTCAAAAATGGAAGAAAGCATTCTCCGATTCGTATAGTTTTTTATAAGAGATGTTCAGTTAGAGGAAACTATGGCATGTTTTACTGTTTTTTAATAAAGTTTTTACCACGCAACTAAAATATATCTTTGCAGTGCACGGTCATTCACACCGCCGAAATGTACTCATACATGTTTTTATTTTAATTTACAGGTGTACAAAGAACTATGAATGTATTGCTTGATGTTAATTTTAGCTCTTTATAACGTTTTGGTTAGTTTGTTTTGGATTTTGTGAGAAATGCCAAGCCTTTATTGTATTTCTAATATGGCATTAGGGCAATCAATGTGAATTTATGACAGTGCTATGGATGACTCCAAACGGAATTTCGATGGCATTATGGACAAAAGTTACATTTGGAGAACGACTCCGTGCTCGAGATTCACAACCGGTAGGAATGGAATTCCTTAAACATTATTGCTTGTTGAACTTTTGTAACATTTCACTATAAAGGTTCACTTATGCACATCATAGCGGTGTTGTTGATGATGTTGTCGGCCATTCCTCGATAGTATGTATTGTGCATCAACGATGAACATGATATAGGCACAGGATATTAAAATGTCGATGCATCAATCCTTGTTAAAATAAATAAAGGATTTCTCAATCGATGTTTTTCGCAGCTGCGTTTCTTATGTCATCAGTGGAACGAATCTCTTAAAGTGTGTTTTGAATAAATGCAGTGAATGAAGTACTTAATGAAACTTAGAGGTTATTTATATTATCAAATAAGTGCGGTGTCAAATGTTAGGAGAGGGAAATCTTGCAATGTTATACTAAAGATTCCAAAGTTTAAAGTTCTTTTCTCTTCATTCATATGCCCCTGTTTTTGTTGTTGACCTGTTGACTCATCGTAAATGAAAGACTAACCATTGAACGAAAACCTGAATTACCTGGCCTCTAAAAGCAAGATGTATTTTCTAATAATCGTCATCTGACAGGCAATACTTACCACACTGAAGATGAATTTTGGTTTCTGTCCAAAGATCGCAACGGTGTATGGTTTTTTACCTAAAAGTTGAAAAGTATGAGCTTGCTACCACTGAATGTGTCCGGTCATCAGCATCATCATGGGAACATTTCCAACGCCATCGAAAATGTCCTTAAAGTGGTGCCTATGTCGCCACCCTCACAGTCATCAGGCTTTTGGATTCGAATTTTAGCTGACACCATTCTAACTAGAGAATATATCATACGCAACACTGAGCCTGCAAATATCAAAAGTAAAATACTGTCAAAATTGCTGATGGTGCGTCTATCCAAGAGTTCGGGCTAACTGCAAAGATCTTGTCAAACTGCCGTTCTTTCAATATCACCAATGTAAATCATCAGTTGAGTAGTAAAGCTCAGATAATAGCTGAAGTAGTAAAGCTCATATAATAGCTCTCCTGTACTTTGAGACAAAAGTATCCCAGGGCACCTTGCTGGTGTTGGATCTCTTTAAGTCCTGATTTTATGTGGTTTCATTGAGAAGAAATCCCCCTTGTACCACTGGAAAAAGAACATGTTGTGATCGGCTTCATAGCGACCCTGAATGCGCAGATATTCGGACTCTCATTTTTAAGCTTATGGAGTTATTGAAGTTTTCACCGACTAAGTTTTGTCAAAATGGTCAATGTTATTTTCCCCATGGAGATAACAAAGGAATGGCGACCATTTTGAATTTCAAATATCGGTAAATAGTAGGCATTTTTTCCTCATGTACGAAAATTTGCACGGTGCCGCCCCCACACCCCCCCCCCCCCGTTTGTAATCTTGGATTTCAAAGAGAATGCTTGATGTTTGCTTGAAGAAAGTTTGAGAAGATTTTGAGTCTTTCACAAGGCGCAAACTAACTTAATACAGATATTATTAACAAAATCAGCTACACGCGGACCAAAGCTTAAAAACACCTAAAGACCTAGTAATTGTGTGTCACCTGTGCCACTATAGCACAAGTGAGAAGTTGAATTCAGTGGCGCAGCGACTAGCCTTTTAAGAGCACAAGCTATTAGTAGTGAAGTATTTTATTGTGAGCCTGCTTGCACTCGCTGGAGGTAGCGTTGATACATGTATGAATGCAGCCAGCTTTATCAGGTACTTTGTTAAAAATAACGGAAAATTTCTTAATCAGATTATGATAAATTCGAAATCTCTCCCCATAGCGACAACTGTTTTTTATTCGAATGAAAGTGAGTTATTTGTATAGTCAAGTAGGACTAGTACGGAGAGCTATGTGATTTCACGGAGTGAGTGGTGGAAACGTTCAGAAAAATTTAAAAAAATTAGACTTTCGTATTCCATGAATATCCTGAATACATGTAAAATAAAATTCAACATTCTTTGAAGCACTGGAAAGCTCCATTCAACTAATGTTTCGAAACTGACTGTAACGGTTCACTATGCGACGTTAAATTCAAAATAGATCTCTCTTGTCTTACCGTCATAACTTGCCTGCCTGACAACCATTCCATCGAGGAGGCGGAGGTGACATCTTTAGCAAACATCGAGGTTCTCTCTCTCTCCCCCCCCCCCCTCTCTCTCTCTCTCTCTCTCTCTCTCTCTCTCCTCTCTCTCTCTCTCTCTCCTCTCTCTCTCTCTCTCTCTTGAGATCCTCTCTCAAGATGTCAATTTCGGATGTAAGACATCAATATCCCGCGTTCATATTCTGCGTCACACTCATGGCAAAACTCAAGCTGAGGTACTTGACTTGTTCCAAGTTAAGAGTACAGAATTTGTGCCCATTCCTTGTTTTCACACAATCTGCTCAGCGTCCTGTCTGGACCATCAATAGTTTGGTTATAGTTAGTGTTTTGCAATAGCAAGACATACAAGTATGGTATATACTGTATGCAGTTTCATCTTTACGTTCTCTTCAAATATCCTGAAGTTTGATAGGGAATGAGTCCAGCCAAAACGTCTGTATGTTGTCAATATAAGACATGTTTCTGCAAGTCATGTCGAGATGCTGAGTTATCGACTGTATGGTATACGGCTATAGGCACCGTTTCTAAATTTTGTTTCGCAGTTATGCTATCCTGATACGCTTTTCACACATTTCATACGAATTTCCTATCTTGATATAGCTATTCAAATCTTTAACTTTTCTTCCTGAAGTGTTTCAGTTCAATTCAATTCAACTATGACAAGCAATAACGGAATATTGATGTAGCAGACGAGATGGAATAATGATGTAGCAGAAAGCATGGAAGTAACTTATGGAATATGAGAGAAAAAAACTGCAAATTTTGTTCACCAAAAAGTTGTGTAGTTTCCCATTAACTGAAGCAATTTTGACGGGCTTTTGATTCATAAAACTTTGCCAACCGTCGTCGACTGTAGATCAATTTGCAGTCTTATCGGTCGTATTTGGTGGCACAGAGTAGCCAGCTACAGCATTTGTTAGTAAAATGGTTTATTTAAAAAACAGAGTGGGGATAGCGGGAAATTTCGTCAATGAAGACCATTTGCCCGGTCAACCATGGCGCCATCGACGAAATGGTTCAGTAACGGCGGTATCGTGTTCGGCCTGGTCCCCTGATTCGTTTCTACCGCTGGCTGCGCTGCTAACGAAAATAGGGTCATGTATGGGTTAATATTTCAGATAGCATTTTGACTAAATATTAATGAGCACCTGACAAGATCATGTGATCAGCTCATCTGTACAGTGGCAAGCTCTGAAATTAGACGATGAAACATCGAACGTCGAAGTTATTTACATGGCTTCACTTTTAATTCGCTGACTCTGATCTTCTATGATGGTATTTAGTGGTTAAAGACGATTCCGTCGAGGTCTATGGCTTTTTCTCAGACGTGACCTGGTGACCATGGTTACAGACTATCTGTCCCGCCTTTTATAGCATGTACGGCAATGACTCATAAACAAACAATTTTTCGTTTTTCATTCAGTGGCTCGGGAAACCATGGAGGTAAAATTACTCCATGGAGATACGGAATCTAAATTCAAAGGTAACTCCAAGTTGGAAAAAATTCAACACAGTTTAATAACTGCTCTCGTACTATTGGCGAATGGTAGCCATGCTTACGATCGTCCATACCTGACCCTATTTTCGTAAGCAGCGCAGCCAGCGGTAGAAATGGGTCAGGGGACCAGACAATATCGTGTTGTGAACGGCGCCTCTTTTGTCACGATTCAAGAACTAGCCCTAAAAATGTTTGACCTCTCGTTGGAATTGACAATCGATAACAGTAGTCCAAAGAGATATAGGAAATTTCTTACTGAAGTGCAACAATAGCTGTTTGAACTTGGTTTGTGTTAGCACCTGAATGGCCAAAAAAGGTCTACTACAACTACTCTGTCAGAAAAAAAGCACGTGATTGGTATATATGTTACACGTTTGACGGCCAATCACTAACATTATATAGAACAGGTAAGGTAACCTATTAATGACCAAGGTCGTATGTATCTTGGAGATAGAACAAGTTATTGGTTGGTTGCCAGTTAACGTAAGCAAAAATTGTGTCTACATTTTTTGAAATAGTTTTGTTAATAACAAATCTCTATATAACTTGTTATGTAAATTTTGCATACTGTTCACTTGGTTGACAACATTGTAAAATCAAGTGCATTTTCACAGTCTCTCTATCCTCGTAAAGGTACTTTGGCATGTTCAAAACAATTTTTCGCGCATGAAATGTAAATAATCCCGACTTTGAACTAAGAAAGCCAAAATGGTCAAAGGTTCAAAAGCTAAGCACGTTCTTGGCAGAGTGTTGTCTGGTTTCCTGCCCAATTTCTGCCGCTGGCTGCGCTTTTCTAACAGACGGATCCTGTATACCAATGGTGTCGTTGCCCAGCTTAATCGAGAAACCTTGTTGACATGTTTAGCTTCTTAATTGATGCGAAATCCTTTTGTCCTGCATACTTCCAACGTATTTCAGTAATATTTCACAGTAAATTGTGGTTTGGTACGAGGTGGACGGTCCTTCTTGTGTAGAAAAAAGGCAAAGAATTGACTTTCACGGCATGGATGCCGTAAGTGATTGGTTATCTACTGCCAGTATGCGATCGCTTGAAATATTTAGAACAAGTTATGTATTGTCTAAAAAAATGAGCTGTTTCACGACCTCCCTTTTTTCAATATCATAGGGGCCGTCCGTAGTCTACCTAACCACAAGCAACTGTGTTTTGCGTGTCTATTACTCTCTATGGTAAAATTTGCCGCTGTGGCCGATTTCAGTGGTATTATAAAGGAATCAACACTGCTTTGGATCACTGTCAAAGTGGAAGACGCAGTCGTATACCCCGCGACCCGATTGAAGGGACTATGACATGTTGAAAAGAATTTTTTCCTCGTGTAACGTTATGATTATTCCTGACTTGACGTCACGAAAGCCAAAATGGTCTAGGGGTCAAAGGTCAAGAATGTGCTGAAAAGCAGAATGTTGTGTGGTTCAGTGCTCCATTTTTGCCGCTGGCTGCGCTTTGCTGACGGGAGGCCGTTTGGCGGATGGAACTGTGACTCTGGTACATGAAAAGGAAACAAGCTGAAATACGTCCTCGAACTCGAGAATGCAACTTTTATTGCTAGAGTCCTACTAGAGCTCCATAACCAAATTGGAAGTGTACATTCGTGTCTATTGTCTTGTGGGCAGCCGCTTTGATATGCCCGTGATTCAAATGAGTGTGTGACGTCAATGGCCATAATCTTGATCAAAATGACAGGCGCACACATGAAACTAGAGTTGTTCCAAGTCTGTGGGCATTTAATATCAAAACAGAATAAATTGAAGGATTAGACTTCAGCAGACTGTCACACTAAGTGGTAGGCTTTTGCATACGGAGGAAAGCCTTGGAAAAGCCAGGTGACTTGGGGTCAGTCTAACAAGACCCCTTTTCCTGAGCAAAGCGCAGCAAGCGACAGGGAGCCAGACCAGCTCAGGCTTTGAGTGAAATGTTAATCTATGAGACGGCGGGTTAAATCTACGCACCACGAGTGTCGGACTTGCGATTAGGAATTACCGTGTCTTATTTTCCATCTGCGCCGTTCATCATCGAGAGGCAGTCAGGTTGATATGGAAAAGAATAGAATACAACACTGATTGCTATATAACGTAGCTGGAAGTCGGTGGCTGTTTAACATAAAAAGGTCGTGATGCTTTTACATAAACCTACGTTTGATTTAAATAATCAATCAACTAAATGCAAGTAACGGTTTGTAAGGAACCGTTATGTTATTGCATTCATAAAATTATGATTGGCGAGGTTAAATATATGCTCATATATAAATTATCTCTTATCAATTTAATTAGCTCCTCCCTTTCTTCATCTGCATTTTTAGCAAGCAATGCTGAATATATCATCAGAGGGAATTGAAACTGGTTTATCTTCAACAAGGTTTGAGATGCGTGCAACACTAAACCAGAGTTGAAGTTAAAATTGAGTTTGGCAGTGTTTTGAGACCTCAAATTATTGCCTGAGTGTTTCTCTTTTCAGCTGAACTTTTGCTGAAAAACTATCATTTCTTGTCAGATCGCTAGTATATATACTTTGCCATCATTTTTACAGTGAAACAGCAGCAGAAATAACACCAAAAACATTTACTTTGCTTGTAAACTCAAACCTTCAGAGGTACATGACATAGCCAAATGTGAAGTGGGTCACCTGATTAATATTCATGAATTGATGTACCTTGAAGTGGCCTTCAAACACAATTGCTTCAAGTTCGGTCTGTAATATCTTCGGATCGTGACCTGTCTCAGCTTGGGCATGCGTAAAATGATAAGCTCGGTGCTGGCGAGTCGATTCACATTCCCGTGGAACAAAGAGGACACATTAAAAATATTAACAACATGATAGCAATGAAGGCGACAGGTAATGATTGACCTCAGTTGCACCTACAGACGACCTTTTGATATACTTTGCGGTTATTTAACGTAAATATAATAAACCCACGTCTTTTTAAGGGGCTATAGAGAATTTAAATATGTGTAACAGAAAATATTTTGGATATTTTACCGTGTAGAGTGCAGAATAAGGAGTGTTTTTTCTAAATAAACGATATTAAGACGTGCCTTAGAAAATGCAGGATTGTCACTAGGTGACGCGGGACCAAAATATTCATGTAAGGACTGCATTTGGCACTGGGTAGTTTAAGTGATGTTGATGATCCCTAGGTTATAGAAATCGTATCATGACTAGCCCCCCACCTCATTGCCACCATTATTATGAGTCAAATTGTGACCAATATTGTTTTTGTACATTGATAGAGTAGTCGAACCGTCTTACTTTTGCTACCAAATGTCTTCTAAGCAAACCACTCATGAATAACCATCGTTGATATTAAAAATAGGCTAAAAAATATATTTGTCTTGACAGACATAATTTTCTTTCGTCTTTTGAACATTGTTGTCTTTATTTGGCCTAATATTATTCCTCTATGAATAGATCTGTAAACAATGTTTCAAACATCAAAGTATATGGATAAGATATCTGAACATTTTCTTGTTTGTATTGAAAAGAAACTTCGCACATCACGCCGGGGGAATTCCCGACCTGGTGCCTCGATTACCAGGGGCTCAAGGTTCAAAAGTCAAGCACATGCTCTGCAGACTTAACTTCCAGCTGTTGTGGCGCCCTGTAGTGAGGCTGACGACGTGACCATTGCTACAAATTTTACCACATTTTCATACGTCAAAGAACAGTGATATTACCCGAAATCAAGCAATCAAGTGTTTTAATTACAGGTTGGTGAAAATGTTACGATAGTCCTGTCGTTCCAAGACTCAATAAATGCACATTAACTGCATTTTGTAAATTACATATATAATCAAGTGCAAATTGAGCTGGATACTAGTAAGAGAGGACTGCTTGGAAAAATAACTTGCATGCTCCACCATTTTGAATATGAAAAAAACTGAGAATGTCCCTGCCATTCTTACGGAAGCGTATTCGTGCCATTTTTGTAAGAAAAAAAAATTAAAAATCTCGTAATTACGAGTTTTTGATTCTCGTAATTACGAGTTTTTGATTCTCGTAATTACGAGTTTTTGATTCTCGTAATTACGAGTTTTCAATTCTCGTAATTACGAGAATTAAAATCTCGTAATTACGAGTTTTTATTCTCGTAATTACGAGTTTTTGATTCTCGACACTATAAGCCCTGATTCTCTTAGTTATCAGACAATCCTTAATAGCTCAGTCCTTATATAGTTTTGAGCTTTTATTTCTCATACATATTGTTGGTTATTGTTCAACGAGAATATGGTGTTTTCAATATGGTGTTTTCAATATGGTATTATCTTGATTTATAAGGTGTAGTAAGCAATTATAATACACTCGTAGATGAATAAATAAATGAATGCAGTTTGGACTGTTACATGGCTACAATTGTAGATATTCAGTATGTTGTCCATTAGATCAAAAGTCAAGCATAATAGCGTGTAGATTTTGTCTGGCTGGATAAACATTCTTTTTAGGGTGAAATATCAATAGTATGACATTATGCAAATATTTCACATCTGTCAACACCTTTATTAGAGTCTCACAACCTGATAAACACCCCCTCCCCCGCCTCAGGATATAATCCCCGAACTCCGAATACCTGCCGATGTGATGGTTTCTTTTACATCCAGCATAGATTGGCAGTTGCCATCATGTTGGGTTTGCACTAGAAATTATGACGAACAACTGACATCTTCTGACACCCCTTCATGTGTGAAAAAGACATTATCCAAAACAGTAGTGAATGAGGAAGTCGGACAGATTTCCAAACTTTCAGATTAGTATTATTTGCTAACAAAGATTTACACAATCAAAGTTTGTATGGATACAGATAAAGTAAAGAAAGTTTAACAATCCGTGTCTTTGCATTGCTTCTTCCTAATGTAAAAGAATAGTACACAAACATTGATTATGATCAAGATGAATGACCGAATTGAAGTGCAACTCATTTCAAGAACCCAAGAAATGATTGAAAATGGCAAATAAAAGCGAAAATATGTTTATTTTTATCACAGATGTTATCAAGTAGAAGTGAAAAGGAAATCTCAAATAGACGATGAGTTGAAATAACGCTGTGATAGTTAAATTTTCATATGCTTCCATAAACATTGAAATTACAAAATCATCATTATGCAAACATTCTGGCAATTTGAAAACCTCATAATTTTGAGAGTTTTAGAAATTTGGGATTACTTGACTGTAGTTTTTGACCATGTATTCATTTATCGCAATGACATGACGTACTATAGATTCTCATGACAAGATATTTCTCGTAATTACGAGTTTTTAATTCTCGTAATTACGAGCTTTAAAATCTCGTAATTACGAGTTTTTGATTCTCGTAATTACGAGTTTTAAAATCTCGTAATTACGAGTTTTAATTCTCGTAATTACGAGTTTTAAAATCTCGTAATTACGAGTTTTTGATTCTCGTAATTACGAGTTTTTAATTCTCGTAATTACGAGTTTTTGATTCTCGTAATTACGAGTTTTAATTCTCGTAATTACGAGTTTTAAAATCTCGTAATTACGAGTTTTAAAATCTCGTAATTACGAGTTTTTAAATCTCGTAATTACGAGTTTTTGATTCTCGTAATTACGAGTTTTTAAATCTCGTAATTACGAGTTTTTAATTCTCGTAATTACGAGTTTTTAATTCTCGTAATTACGAGTTTTTAAATCTCGTAATTACGAGTTTTTAATTACGAGTTTTTAATTCTCGTAATTACGAGTTTTAATTCTCGTAACTATGAATTTTGAATCTCGTAATTACTGGTTTTAATTCTCGTAATCATGTGTCTTCATTCTTGTTATCTACTCAAATGGCGTACTGACATAGCCTCTACACATTGTATTTTTCCTCCAGCTACATTATTACCTCTATCTACATTATTACAAGACTTTGGTCAGTCTGGGGGCATGATATGGCATAGCCATTAACATGAGAACGTTGCAATAGTGTTAAGGAAGTCTGTGCCTGTATAGAAACAAAACACTTCAGCAATGTTGCTTAGTTTGCCAATTAAAGGGCAACTAAGTCTTGTAATCTGTAAACTCTGTACTTAGTGGATCAGCAAACCAAAATTAAATTCACAGTTCTCACTTGCACCGAATGTCAAAAAGTTTGATACATCGCGACCATATTTGTAAAAAATGCATTTATTCACAGCATAAATGAATAAATAAATAAAACTGAACTACAATTGACGACTTACAACTTACAAGAAGAAAACTGTCAAATATTGATTGCAAATGGCATTGGCATTCTCAAACACGTGCGTTTGTTAAATGGTGTCTAGCCTATCGCAATACGTTTCCATGTGTGATTTACTCAAAGTTCACCATCCATATTTTGGATCACTATCCGGTCAATCTGAAACTGATGGGAAAATAAGATATTTTAGAACATAATTCCATCACAACATGATGTATTAACAAACCCATCGATACAACGCACACTGCACGCATGAACCCACAATGCAAGACAAGCTGTACAATGAAAATATTTTGCAACTACATTAAGCAGAATTAGTAGGTAATATGTACAATGGTCTTTAACAGGAATTGACTTGACTTCTTTTAATTAATTCCTGCTATTACTTATCAAATGATAGGGACAAACAGATCGCCCTGCATCAACTTAGATATGAGCGCACTGCAAACATGGAGCTGTTCATACAGCATGGTGGGTTGTTGTTGAAGTAGGGGTCATACAGGTCAATCACTCTTATGTCCCACATTCGTGGCAAGCACATCGGTGATCATTGGATGGCATGCATCTCTTATCCATAACAGGAAACTGACCAATCTAGAAAGAAACATTTCAGTGAAAATTTTAGGCCAACTGCACCGCGTTTCCGACAAGAACTTCCCGTCCGAGCTTAGCTTAGCTGTGGCTGTGAGTGACCTTGACAACACCACATTCACTGATAATGGCGGCAGTGAAAACAGTCGACGATGTAGTATGCTCATGTAATTCCGTTCTATTGCAGATCTTACCTTTCGGTTTGGTAACACTCAAACAACTGCTCAATGAAGTTTCTTCTTCTTAAAATGTTTGTAATTGTTGACTGACTTCGAACATGTCGCACTGTTGTTGTGATCAAATGGCCGGCATGGTAGGACAAGTCCCTTTGAAGCGTGTTGCATTCTCTTTCATCACGTGTCATCAAAACGAGATAGAAGTCGGCTACAAATAGACGCTAACAGAAGTGTTAAATAAAACAAAACCCAAGAAGCCCACGCAAATATTATTTGCTGAGCAGAAATATCACAAGAAAGGTGATGTCGAGAATTAAAATCTCATAATTAGGAGAACCAAAAACTCGTAATTACGAGAATCAAAACTCGTAATTACGAGTTTTTGATTCTCGTAATTACGAGATTTAAAAACTCGTAATTACGAGAATCAAAACTCGTAATTACGAGAATCAAAAACTCGTAATTACGAGAATCAAAAACTCGTAATTACGAGAATTAAAACTCGTAATTACGAGATTTTAAAATTCGTAATTACGAGATTTAAAAACTCGTAATTACGAGAATCAAAAACTCGTAATTACGAGAATCAAAAACTCGTAATTACGAGAATCAAAACTCGTAATTACGAGATTTTTTATTTTTTTTTCTTACAAAAATGGCACGAATACGCTTCCGTACATTCTGACCATCTCCTCCCGGGACCTAATGGTACAATCCGAGCTTAGTACGGTCGCCGACAGTAATATGAGTGTGTCACACAATACGAGAAACTTGACCAAGGTCCCTCAACGCTATGGTATATTCATTCTAAGAAGGTCTGACAAGGCGAAGTGTTCGTTCATTGTTTACGATAAAGAATTAGGATCGCCTTTTGTAAGTAAAATCGAAAGAAACTTCTAATAACGGTAGTTTCGTTGTTTGACATTGCAACCTGGTCTCGACCTGAAGGTGGCGATTCGTCTGATAAACAGCAGCCCCTGAGTCAAGATTTCGGAACGATAACTCTAAACATTATCCGGAGGTAGCTCTTAATCTGTTAATTTTATAGTTATTTCTGTTACTTTACGAAATCACCTTACAGTATCATCGGATAGCTAACAGTGACACTTAGAGAGCCTTCAGTAATTGCATGGGGGTGGTCCAATTAAAGGATGGGCGGGTCATATTGGAGGAGGTCACATTGCCATACCCAGGCTTTGGGATCACACTTTACATTTACCATTTTTATTATTTTTACAGAATATGAAAGTTTTTCACAATAATCCTGTAAAGAGAATTGTAATAGCTGTCCCACGGTGCACACATTACATCTCTTAGGTTTAATATATAAATGTGTGTACCATAAATGACACAGATAACACTTGCATTGTGTGAACTCATTTAAACTGTACGGTAGTGTTTTACAGAACCGACAACGTCCGACTGCGTTGTGACGACAGTAATGTCCCATTTTTGTTGTTCATTGTTGAGGCGAATGTCAACATTCGTCTTCGAGTGATTACAATGACAAGGTGTAACGACCAAAATAATATCTTTCTAGTGACAGAAATAACACCTGCTAAAGAGTCATGTACATAAAAAACCAAGTGACAGACATGTGGTCAGGTGACAGTAACAATGTTTACCTCTGCAGTGGTGGCCTTCTGTTTTTTTGCAAAAGGTGATTCTTTTAAAAAAAGTTTCACCGAATGGTCAAAATCGTAAAGTGAGGCAGATAAATGGATATCGGTCACTTGCAATATAACAAGCAAATCCGTGTCCCCTCTCAAAGCAGTCTTAGATCAACTGTCGCTTGTGGTTAGGTGCACATCCCTTGGGTTTCCTTTGCCGTGTACTTTAACCACAAGAGGCTCTGCTGGAAACACGTCTCGGTGTGAATCGGTGTTGTAAACTTTACCTTCTGCAAAAGAAAAGTTCACAGTGAAGTGATAAACCCATAGAAAACGGTATTCGCGATAATACGTGGATAGAGAATTTTCGCACATCAACTTAGGGGAAATCCCGACATGACGTCATTCGTGCCAAAGGGTCATGGTTCAAAAGTCAACATATACTTTTAACGTATATACGTTTATTGCCCAGGGGGTGTCGAAGTCGCTCAGAGTTTTTGTCAATAATGTGTATTTGAGCACCTGCCTTACTTTAATATTTGTTTGTGCCCAACCTCCTCTCTTTTTATGAGCTAGAAAATATTGACCTTACGAGTCTATTGCAAAGTGCCAAAACAGAATATCAACGCATTGCCGTAGGACATTGACTTGTAGCCCCATTTGTCACACTGCTTCCGCTTGTGTCATAATTCAGTCTTCATAGGCAAATTTGAAAATTATCTGACGTCATATTTTTAATTGACAGTTTTGAAAGCATTAATATATGCTTGTTGAGATTCAGGCAATCAATCATAATTCATTAGTGCTTTTATTTTGGGTACACCAAGAATACAAACACATTCTCTGAACACTCCATTAAGGTAGTAAGCGCCTCGTTAGTAAAAGAAAAACTTTTGCTCTAACTTTCCTTAAGGAATGTTTCAATCATTATCTTTTAAAATCAAGAATAAAATCGGGTGTCACCGTACAAATTTTGGTAAGACAGAAACAAATAACTCAAGATTTACCATGTTAGAAATTCAAAATGGCCGCCAACTCTGTGTTAAATCTCGGGAGAAAAATATTTTTTTTGATTGTCGAAAAACTAAGACGGACTTTTTCTCACACCAGGAGCTTTAAAATAAGCCCCCACAAGCGGTAGATAATAAAAGAAGTATAAAGATCGAGTCAAAATATTTGTCCTTGAGGCGTATTCTACCTTAAATCGAATATTCAAATTTAAGTACACCATTACAGTAATACAAATGGTTGATGGCACGGCACTAATTGGGCACTTGGAGTTCAGTTTCTTTGCTCACCACATTGCTCACCCTAGTAGCTACAAATAAACATATATTAAACACCAAGAGGACTGGTTTGAATATGAAATTGAGAGATATACTTACATGTGTAATTATATTTTCAGACAGGCTAGGCCATTATTAAAGAGTTTAAACCATTGATTAAAGTTTTGGTCTTTTGAAAGAGCAATGGATACAATTCGAAGCATTCTTCCATTTTTAGCTGAAGCTTAGTTCAAACACGTGACGCACCCTACATGTTTCGTCTCAGTAGGCGTGTCAAAGTATTCTCAATGTGTGCAACCGTGTGATACATCCGGCGGTCCGATGTGTTGACCTACTTCCGGTTTTCATTGTACCCACAGGTGTGCGGCGGTTGAACAAGGCCTCGGGGTAAAGACCATGCAACACATCATGTGCTCAGTCTTTGAATCGAGGTACCTCCCCCAGTCGACAATTTAAATATCCATTCATCTATGTACAAACCCAATTGGGTCAGGCCATATACACAAAAGGAGGGAAACTTCTGCTATAACAGTCAGAAGTCTTGAACGGACTTGGACATACGACGGTGAAGCTTTGCTTCACAAGACGAGTGGATTTAATTTTATTCTAGTCGATACATTGCCGACACAATCCATGTAAATATGACATCTCTTTGCCTCTCTGGATGTATTTCTCGTAAATTCACAATTCCTGATGAAACGTAAAATGTGACCGATGCAGATAGACATCAACTCCAATTGTTGGTAAGTAAACTAAGGTACATTTTCTCTTAAGTCTTGGCAGCCCTGCTCGTCTAATTATTTGAGACAAAATATTATCTTTTTGATATGTCCGAAAGACTTTGTTGACAGGGTTATTCCAATTCTTTCTAATTTTAATAATTAGAGCTTCAAGACGTGTTTCAAGTTATTGTAAACTGACTCGTGACCTAATGACGCGGAACTCTTAGGATGAGAGGGTACTATTTTCATGCTGATAATGTGTCAAGAATATGATTTCTATTACGGGGACGAGGCACAGGCAACCAGAATCCTCACAGTGTGACAGCGAGAAAATGAAGCCCTAATAGTGCACATGCTCAGTAGTATCATCTGTATTTAATACTGACTAAATTCAGTTTATGGGTCTTTTCCGACTCAACCTCACCAACTATTGATAATGTTATGTAGGTCATTTACCCCACACTCATCATGACCTGAGTTCAATTAGTCTAGAACATTCTCAAGGTCACTGCCCTTGATGACCTCACAACCTTGAATTCAATTAGTCATGTTTGGAATGTTCTGGAAAGTTGATTAGTTGTGTAAGGGAGATAATTTAGAACAGTAATTAGCATGTCAATAAAAGTTCTAGATTGTTCTTATATGCCTTTATAAAAGGGACGTGCTCAGCTTCCAGTCAGACTTTTGGGATCGTGTCTCTTGTGTGTTACTAAACTCCAGCAGTAGTCATTCTCAAGACTTTTCAAGACCTTCACTGCCAACGCTGGATTTATACTGTGGACTTTGTGCAGCTTCAAGCCTGCAAGGACTGTTCATTCATCCAACTGACTGTTACAACTCTGAGACTGGAGCTTTGCCGTCCAGCTGAGATAAGTAGTCTGTACACTTTTAAAGCTTGTACTCTATCCCTGACTTAGCAATTAGTTTTATTTTCGTAATAAATTTTGTTTAAACGTTAACTGCTGAGTTCACCCTTTTGTTCGTTTTCTCTGCACGTAACAAAATTGGGGGCTCGTCCGGGATACGAATATTTTGAGCCGTTTGACAACATTTTGCCAGCCTTTTTAAAACTACTGTATACTGTGAACTCAGCGAAATTTAATCATGGCGGAATTTAAACCAGAGGAAATGGATGACCTTGATCAGGACACATTTGATTCCCTCAGAAAAGACGACCTCATAACACTGGCCAATTTCTTTAAAGTAGAAGTCAAAAGATCTATGTAAGAGGGAAATACAGTACCATATTGCCAAACATCTAGTTGATTTAGGCCAATTTGAGGAATCCACCCTGAAAGATTATGAGCCAGAGTCTACCTCTGAACTCAGAAAATTAGAATTAGAAATGCAGACAAATTTGGAGATCAAGAAACTAGAATTACAAATAGAAAAAGAAAAAATACAAATGCAGTTAGAAATGGAGAAAGACAGAGAGAGAAAGATAGGCAGGAAAGATTAGAAATGAAACGTTTAGAGCTTGGACAGTCAGGAAAATCCTTCCCTTCACACGGTTTTGACATCACTAAGCATTTCAGGTTAGTCCCCCCTTTCCAAGAAAAGGATGTTGATAAATATTTCCTTCATTTTGAGAAAATTGCTCAGAGTCTGAATTGGCCTAAGGAGTCCTGGTCTATGCTTTTGCAGAGTGCTTTGGTGGGTAAAGCCAGAGAAATTTATATTCAGTTGTCAGTAGAGCAGGCTTCAAATTATGATTCTGTGAAGGAATTAATTCTCAAGGGTTATGAGTTGGTGCCTGAAGCTTACCGTCAGAAATTTAGGGATTGTGAGAAGGTGAAAGATCAAACTTATGTTGAATTTGCTCGAACAAAAGAACAACTGTTTGATCGTTGGTGTTCTTCTGAAAAGGTCAGTCAGAATTATGACAAATTACGACAGCTTGTTTTGATTGAGGAATTTAAAAGGTGCATCCGGAGTGACATCAAGACGTTTATCAATGAACAAAAGGCAGATACATTAGAGGTTGCTGCACGTTTGGCCGATGATTATTCATTGACCCACAAATCTTCATTTCTCAGCAAACCATCCCAGTCCTTTTCATACAGAAACAATGCAGGTAAATTTAACTCCTCCTTTTCATCCAAGAATTTTTCAAAGGAGAGTAGGAAATCAAATGACAACAGTTCACAAAATTCAAGTAACACTTCCACATCATCAGATCCCAAGTCTCAATCTCCTTCTGACAAACAGTTCGGTACACTTTCTTGTAATTATTGTAAGAAAGACGGCCATTTAATGTCAGATTGTTTCAAATTGAAAAGAAAACGTGAGGTCAAAGTGGTCAAAGTGGATCTAAGCCCACCGGCTTTATTCTTCATCAACTCAATTAGAGTCTAATAATGTGTGCAACACATTTTCTGAGGTTAAACCCCTCTTATCCCCAATTAATGAGGTCAAGGTCAATTCTTCTCAAGATAGCATTATGGGTATTTTCGAACCATTTATTCATAATGGTTTTATATCACTTTCTAGTGATTTCTCTTCCGCTACCCCTGTCAAAATTTTAAGAGATACCGGGGCTTCCCAGTCTCTTTGTTGGCAGATACCCTGCCGTTTTCTGAAAAGTCATTTTCAGGTTCTAAAGTTCTTATTAAGGGGTAGATTGTAATGACTACATTCCTGTTCCTCTCCATAATGTCTATTTGTCTTCGGACTTTGTTTCTGGACCTGTGGCTTTAGGTATTAGGCTTTTTTGCCTTTTGAAGGGATTCACCTTCTTCTTGGAAACGACCTTGCTGGGGACAAGGTCATTACTATATCCACTTGTGACTGATAATCCTAGTTTAGATCAGGATCCAGAGCCAATTGAACAAGAGATACCCGATTTATTTCCTTCATGTGCTATTACTCGAGCCATGTCAAAGAAAACTTCCGAGAATCAAAATACTCTCAAAAATAATGTCACAGATGTTGACTTAAATGACACCTTTCTCAGTCAGGTGTTTGACACGGATCATTCCGTTATCCCTCGTGATTTGAAACTTCCAGTAAAACTTCTGCTGACAAAGTCAGACATTTTCTCGATCAAATCTCATTGCAGAACAACACAAAGACCCAGATATTTGTCTTTGTTTGACAGGGTAGATGATGAAGGTAAAACTTCAGATAGCTCTGTTTCCTATTATACAAAATCTGGTATTCTCATGCGTAAATGGAGACCTCCAGATGTTTTGGTTGATGACGATTGGGCTATAAAACATCAAATTGTGGTTCCAAAGCCCTACCATGCTGAAATATTGCGCCTGGCCCATGAAACGCCCTGGGCTGGTCACTTAGGAGTCAGGAAAACTTATCATAAAATTCTCAGTCACTTTTATTGGCCTAATCTCAGGCAGGATGTAGCACATTTCTGTAAAACTTGTCACACATGTCAAATGGTAGGAAAGCCAAATCAGACCATTCCAAAGGCCCCTTTACAGCCAATTCCTGCATTTCAAGAACCATTTAGTAGGATACTAATAGACTGTGTTGGGCCCCTACCAAAAACAAGATCAGGAAATGAGTACATGTTGACAATTATGTGTACATCAACTCGGTTCCCCGAAGCCATACCACTGAGAAATATAAAGACAAAGACTATAGTGAAAGCTTTAGTCAAATTTTTCACTTTATTTGGCCTCCCTAAATGTGTCCAGTCCGATCAAGGCTCCAACTTTATGTCTGGAATTTTTCAACAAGTAATGGATCAGCTAGGCATTAAACAGTATAGGTCATCCGCCTATCATCCAGAAAGTCAGGGTGCTCTTGAGCGATTTCATCAAACTTTGAAAAACATGATTAGGACCTACTGTTTTGACACAGAGAAGCAGTGGGATGAAGGAATTCATTTTCTGCTCTTGCTGTTAGAGAGTCAATTCAAGAGTCTCTTGGTTTTAGCCCATTTGAGCTTGTATTTGGACATACAGTCCGTGGCCCACTTAAGCTAGTTAAAGAGAAATTCCTATCAGACGATGATGATTGTCTGAATATTTTGCAATATGTGTCAGATTTTCGTACGAAACTTTCTAAAGCATGTGAATTAGCCAGAGAAAATCTTGAGTCATCTCAGCAGTCAATGAAAACCAAATATGATAAAAACACTCAAAACGGAAGTTTGAACCAGGTCAAAAGTTCTTGTTCTACTTCCAATTCCTGGCAAACCACTCCATGCTCGTTACTTTGGGCCATATCTAATCGATAAGAAATTGAGTGATTTAAATTACATCATAATAACACCTGACAGGCGAAAACAAAAACAGCTATGTCACATAAATATGCTTAAGCCATATTTGGATAGGGATAATCCTACTAAAACAAAGCCTGTCAGTACAGTCAGTTCTGGCCATTATGAAGATAGTGATACTGAAACTGACTTGAGTGAAAAAACTCTAAACTCAAAGCTGGGCTCGGTCAAGCTTCAGAACTCAGAAATCCTGGAGAAGCTGGAGTCTACAAAGTTGGCACACCTCCAGCCAGAACAACAACAACAGGTGAAAGAACTGCTCCACGAATATAAACACCTGTTTCAAGATGTTCCAACGAGGACAAACGTCATCTATCACGACGTTGATGTTGGGGACAGTAAGCCTGTAAAACAACATCCATACAGACTGAATCCAACAAAAGCGAAATATCTCCAGGAAGAAGTCAAATACCTGCTGGACAATGACTTTATTGAACCCAGTAAAAGTAACTGGAGTTCGCCGTGCATACTTGTTCCCAAATCAGATCACAGTTATCGTATGTGCACGGACTTTAGGAAGGTCAACACTTTAACAAAGACAGACACTTTCCCAATCCCGAGGATTGATGACTGCATCGACCGAGTGGGAAAAGCTAAGTACGTGACGAAATTTGACCTACTGAAGGGATTTTGGCAAGTCCCTCTGACGGATCGTGCTCGTGAAATATCCGCCTTTGTTACACCAGACGGATTGTTCCAGTACAAGGTGATGCCATTCGGAATGAAGAACTCTCCGGCAACGTTCCAACGGATGATCAACGACGTCATATCCGGGCTAGACGGGTGTGCAGCCTACATTGACGACGTCGTCCTGTATAGTGACACCTGGGAGGAACACATCAAGCTCATGCGGAAGTTCTTTGAGAGACTGAGCAAAGCAATGTTGACTGTCAACCTTGCCAAATCTGAGTTTGGTTGGGCTAGGGTAACTTACCTCGGACATACTGTAGGACAGGGTGAGGTAAAACCTGTTGATGCCAAAATCAGTGCCATTTCAAGTTTTCCCATACCAAACTGCAAACGACAACTGATGCGCTTTCTCGGTATGGCTGGTTACTACAGAAAATTCTGTCCAAATTTCTCCACAATTACTGAGCCTTTGACTAACTTACTAAAAAGAAAGTAAAGTTTGTTTGGTCAGAGCAATGCCAACAGGCATTTGATACACTTAAAGCCATACTGCAAAGTGCCCCAGTGTTGTCTGCACCAGATTTCACTTTGCCATTCAAATTAGCTGTAGATGCTAGTGATACGGCTGCTGGTGCTGTTTTATTGCAAGAGGATAGTCATGGTATAGATCATCCTGTTTGCTATTTTTCACGCAAATTTAACAAATCCCAGAGAAACTACTCTACAATTGAAAAAGAGTGTTTATCTTTGATATTAGCTTTACAGCATTTTGAAGTTTATGTTACTTCTTCAAATCAGCCAATAGTGGTTTATATTGATCACAACCCTCTTGTTTTTCTGCAGAAATTCAAAGGCAAAAATCAGAGATTGCTAAGATGGAGTTTAATGTTACAGGAGTTTAATCTTGACATTAGACATATCAAAGGCAGAGACAATTTAATTGCAGACTGTCTCTCTCGTATTTAGAACTTATTGTTGTTCACACTTTTAAGATTACATTTGTAAAAGAAAGATTTTTCATTGAAAAATTTCTTTTTTGAAGAGGGGGTGTGTTATGTAGGTCATTTACCCCACACTCATCATGACCTGAGTTCAATTAGTCTAGAACATTCTCAAGGTCACTGCCCTTGATGACCTCACAACCTTGAATTCAATTAGTCATGTTTGGAATGTTCTGGAAAGTTGATTAGTTGTGTAAGGGAGATAATTTTAGAACAGTAATTAGCATGTCAATAAAAGTTCTAGATTGTTCTTATATGCCTTTATAAAAGGGACGTGCTCAGCTTCCAGTCAGACTTTGGGATCGTGTCTCTTGTGTGTTACTAAACTCCAGCAGTAGTCATTCTCAAGACTTTTCAAGACCTTCACTGCCAACGCTGGATTTATACTGTGGACTTTGTGCAGCTTCAAGCCTGCAAGGACTGTTCATTCATCCAACTGACTGTTACAACTCTGAGACTGGAGCTTTGCCGTCCAGCTGAGATAAGTAGTCTGTACACTTTTAAAGCTTGTACTCTATCCCTGACTTAGCAATTAGTTTTATTTTCGTAATAAATTTTGTTTAAACGTTAACTGCTGAGTTCACCCTTTTGTTCGTTTTCTCTGCACGTAACAATAAACATTATTAGAATGCTATATATTGCATAGATTTCCCTTAAAGTCGAATCCTTGATTTCAAAAAAATGAATTAGTATCAGTTACTGCGATACATCTCCAATACAACTCAATAAATACATAAATTGATATTAATTTCTCGATAACCACTTAATCATATATTCATGGAAATTTTGAGTTCATGCATTTGGTATTGATCATAAATTGTAAGTATTGTTAAATATTGACTTTAGACTGTAGTATGTTTATTGATAAGATATAATAGTTGTCTCTGTACAATCACAAACATTGCAGCTGTTGTCCCTTTTGTGATCACATAAAAAGGATTTGAAAACAGGGTGACTCCCTTCACCTGTCAGGAAAACTGGACACAATTAACTTGTGTAGAAGAGACATTAGATTAACTTTTGGTCAATGATGTATGTTTTGTATCGGCTGCATTTTCTGTTCTACTCCCCACAGCATGCTAGAGAACATTCTCTTTTAGAAAATACTTTGTATATGCATGTGTCAAGACTGTAATCATTATTTTTGATGACAAATGAATTCTAGTCTGTATTTGAATTCAATTTTAAACAATGACAATGCTGACTTTACACTTTTGACGGCGCTGAAGTTTCCAGCATGCTTCAGGGAGTAGGACAAGAAACTGCAGTAGATATACAGAACAAAACCACCCAAAACGTTATAGCTTAAAATTGCTAACCCTACACATATTTAATATCAATCAGAGAGAGTTTGTTACGGCTTCCCCTTTAAGGTAGCTTTCCATCTTTGCGACGACTTATTTTCAAACGTGAATTTTGCCGTCAAATTTCACTAAAGCATCACATATCGCCTGAAAACTATTTCTATATTTTTTTGTTTTATGAACAATGTTAACGGGCGATGAAATTTAAAAAAATGTTTTAGTGAATGTGTAAAGAAATTGGGTAAACTTACATATAAAAAGTCTAAGTCAGAGCGGAAAGGGGCTACTGTCTAGGTGTCAGTGAGTAATTGCACTTCAGAATACGACTATACTGGCTACAAACAGTGTGTCAGATTTTTGGAAAAGGCTTTAGTTTTTTTACAGTTTCAAATCAAAGCTTATCAATGGATTTGTCTAATAATGCTATCTTATTAAGGATTAAAACCTAAGTCTATAAATATAAATAAAAGAAAGCTCGCTAACGCTTTAAGAGACGGCCTATTTGACAAAAACCTGTGAAAATATGAACCGTGCACGAGCGTTCGACAGTTTAACTCTTTTGAGCGTGCTGCAATGTGTCAAAATGCCGAACTGTAAAAAAGGCGATTCAGTTAATTGGTTCGGTGTTTTCCCTTTGAGTGGCCATAAACAATGTACTAGACAGATAAAACACCAAAACAAGATAGTGAAATTAACTATTTAACGCAAACAGTATATTCGCTCATTGAAACGAGTGTCAACGGTCGAAATAAGGCTGAAAGGGTGATTTTCGGGAGCAATGTACCCTTTCAGAGCGCAATCTACACATTGGCTAATGACTAATAAACTTGGGAAGTGCCCGGGAAGGGATTACACATAATATGTTGACGGATTAGCTGCAGATAATAACTGTTTGACCTAGCTGTCGGGGCTGCCGACTGCTACCGTATTTCGATGCTGTCATACAAACGTAAATACAATGCGTTTTATCAGCATTCGATCTCGGAAAGGGTTCATGTAGCCGCTGAATGCTCTGATCAAGCAATCTCGACTAATGAGTGACACAGTGAATGAAATATTGGTTGACAACACGAAAATATCTGCATTTGTATGTAGATATAGATTGGCAGTATCTGTGATAATGGAGGTAAAATAAACAGGCCTCCATGCCTTGATTCGCAATCTGTGGCGCAAAGGCACCATACGCAACATTGCGCCAGCGGAATCTAGAGATTTCGCTTCATACATTGTAACGTAGCACAATGGGGCATGCACATCAACTTTGAAATGACGCTGTCACGATAGTAAAATCGCATCTTGGTGTGAAAAACTAAAATTATCAACAAATAATATTTCATTTTATCTTTTCGGCTTTGACTATGAGTGTGCATTGCTTCCGACTTAGAGATCATATGATAGGATAACGTATCAACATGTCCCTATTTGTAGCTAATTTGTCTACCAACACGCTGTTACACTTCGTTGCGACTTTCTGGTAATGAAAGCGATGACCGACACCCTTTCCCAAATATCACTATGATTTACTATCAGTTTGTCGCAAAGATGATTTTGCAGCAAAGTGCGACATTTTACCGTAATGCGTATAAGTTTGAAGTTTGAAATTAATCCACAGACGTCATGCCTGATATTTTTATTCTATAATGTTCAATAATAACGATATATTTAGTTTAGAGTGATAGAATTTGCTTTGTAAAGGGTAATCATGAAAAGTCACTAAAAGGTGCATAGGACTGACATTGTCCAGTGTCGCTTATCGGTAATAACTGATCGCATGGCGGACCAGGGATGGTTCACTTTAAAAAAAGGAGACCACCAAGCACCGATCCTCCTAAACACGATTCTGTAAACTTCATTTCTATTCATAATTTGAATTGATTTCACATTAACACTACATCACACTTTTTCTGTCAAGTTGACGAGTAATTTGCTTGTTATTCTATGCTACATAGAAAAAAAACGCGATGGACTGCAAAGTCGCCGACCCTTTCTTTCACAGTAACTCACAACTCCGTTTGGGGCCGTGGCGCGTTACAACATTATTTTGCGTCCGTTGGCGCGATGTTGCGTATTGTGCCAGAGATTGTGCCGATAACTGAAAGCCATGGAAAGGCAGATATGTCTGTGACGGAGTCTGCTGCGTCTATACTGATCACCTCCGCCAGGATTACACTAAACTCCGAGCGTTTCTTAGACAACAGGTTGCCTTCACAAGTTGCTCATTACAACATTTCTGTGGTGAAGATCGTTCCTTGAGTCATTGTGGCTGAAATGAACTAAGCGTCAATCAACAAAGTCAAAGGAGAGAATTTGAGGAAAATTGAACATAAAACAAAACGTCATATCAATAGGGCCGTAGTCGTCAAGGGGTGACGCAAAAAATTATATGTCATTTGTCCTCATAGGACGACTATTCTCGAGGCATTGGCGTTAAAGATTGGTTGTATTATGGTCCTCTGTCTGACATTCTCAGGCTGTCCTGTCGCACTTGTCGACATCAGTGTGGTTGTTGTAGACTTTCGATGACCCCATTTTCGTTTTCTTCCTTTCATGATGCAGTTTCCGTTTCTGCTTTGAATGCTGAACACGTACGGGTATGTCGCGGTATTCAGGTGTTCGCTATCACTTGACGCCTCCAGTGGAACGTACCATTTATGTGTACGGGACGGCCTCTCCAAAAGATTTTGAAAATAGTACGGAACGTATCCACTGCTCCGGGTGCTTTTTCAAATGCGCAAAAATGTCTCAAATACAATATTTGGTATGTGGCAAAAGCAACTACAAATACACGGCTCGCCGACACGACTCGTCTGACTTGGATTTTGCTTGCAAATGTAGCCTTTACATTCTGATCAAAGCTACTGTCTGAGGGTCATTGAAATGAACAAAACTCATTGGCGATCTATGAAAAGCGAACTTGACCATGACTTTCTATCAGTTTTATTTGATAATAACTACAGGTCCTACTAATGCTGAAGATTGTAACACGATATATGCTGATATTTGTGTTCCGTACTAACCTGAAATTGAATCGTCAAAAATATCACAAGTCTGGCCCCGTCCTCTTGTGTCGCTAATACTTATAAAATGCCATCTTTTGGGAGCGGCCACCCCTATAGAAAAAAACGGTACGATCCACCTTTCTACGCCTGATCGCTACCCACACACGATGATCTTGACATACTGTTGCCAATGGGATTTTCAAGCGGATATCGTCCAAGACTAAACAGCAATACTGTGACACTACCTCTTAGCTTAATCCCTTGTCAATCAAGACTTAACGGTAGACTCAAGACGCAAAAATGTGCGTCTGTCCCTCTTTTAAAGTTTTATCACAAAATTTCAGCTGGCAACAGAAACTTGCATACACAGATATTCTTACCATGTAAAGATCATTATAACGAATAGTTTTCAGGGAAAAAAATCGTGTTTTTGACATAAAATAACCCGTTCAAAGCGGAAAGCTAGCTTAAGTCTCCAAGTCCCTTAAGTCTCCAAGTCCCTTTTTCAAGACCATGGAAACGCAGATATTTCTGTGGCGGAGTCGGCTGCTTCTATGCTGGTCACCTCCGCCACGATTACACTAAACTACGAGCGCTTCTTTGACAATAGGTTGCCTTCATATATCGCGCTTTACAACATTTCTGTGGTGCAGATCTTTTTTGAGTCATTGTAGGCAAGCAAACAAAATAAAAGGAGAGAATTTGAGAAAAACTAAACAAAAAACGACGTCATATTAATAGGGCAGTAGTCGTCGAGAGGTGTCCCCAAAAAATTATATACCATATGCCCTCATCGGACGACAATAGTCGAGCACGGGCTTTAAAGATTGGTTGTAGTATGGTCCTATGTCTGACATTCTCAGGCTGTCCTTTTGCACTTGTCGACATCAGTGTGGTTGTTGTTGACTTTCGATGACCCCCTTTTCCTGTTTCTCTTCTCCCTTTTATGATGTTTTTTTTCCGTTTTGCCTTGAATGCTGAATACGTACGGGTATGTTACGGTATTCAGGTATTCGCCATCACAAAGGCCCGGCCTCCAAGCGGACATCGTCCAAGTGCATACGATAATACTATGACACTGCCTCTTAGCTTAATCCCCTGTCATTCAAGACATAATGGTAGTCTTAAGACGCAAAAATGTGCGTCTTGTCATCTTTTAAAGTTTTATCACAAAATTTCAGCTGACAACAGTAACTTGCAGATAAAGGTCAATATCATAGGAATACTTTTAAGGGAAAATACAAACGTTGTTATATTTGACATACAATAACCCAATCAAAGTTGAAAGCTAGCTTAAGTCTCCAAATCCCTTCAGGTGCCCCTCCAAGCATACTCTTAATATTTTCAATTCCCCGTCAATTTTCCCGCCCCTCTCAAGAGGTACTTGTGAATGCAGCCTGGGAAAGTGCTTCCAGTTTTAAAAAGAGACATAATTTTACCATGGTTAAGTACTAAGCCAGACGAAATAAATCTATGGTGATTAATAAGCTGGTCTTGCATCCACGTATCGCGACATTACACCATCACTCACAAAGTGTTTTTTTTTGTCGTTGGACAAGCAGTAAACAGGATCTACGATTTCGAATGAAATTTTGATACTAAACATGCCAGACTTTTCTTCAATAGAAGTTCTTGATTACAGTTCATTCGACCTGTCTGAGATATTTTTGTTGCCAGGGTTGTCTCAACCGCTTGTTTGAAAATCCTGTTATTGGTGTAATCCAACCCTACCTTTTACAAAAGCTTGGTAGCTTTCTTAAAGTTTTATGTTCCTCTTCATTTCTTTACAAGGGCGTTGGATTGCAAAGTAGAATCAACAAAGTAGTAAAAAATTCTGCAATTAATGTGAGTAAACAGGACCCAAGATTTCAAAGACAATGCTTCAAGTTAAACTTTCCAGTAGTGGTGGTCATTTGCGTGAAGTTTAATATTTCATTTCCTTTATTAGTGAGAGCGGCAGCATTGTGATCTTGCAGATCGAACTTCAGTATCAGTATCGGTCAACAGGATCTATGGTTTGTATTGTGTTCATGCTAAACTTTCCAGATATTTCTTTCTTACGAAGTGTTTCACGTTAAGCGTTTCAAACTCTTCGTCGGGGGACGTCTTTTACTCTCTGTATCGTCGAAATGGTTCGTATAAGTATCACAAGCTGTGTAATGAAACTATTCAACGGTATTATGTGAAACAACGTTTTATAGACGAGCGACTGCGATCTTAGTATAGCATTCTCATGCTTCTTGGGTGTATTGCGTAAATAAAAAAAATTGCAACGGACGATTCTATTGGCTACTGCAACTGATGGCTCCAATGTTGTGACCTTCACATCCACCAACCAAAACGTGCGTACTACACACGTTTGCCCTCATCAGCTAAATTCAAAATGGCCGACACACTAAGGAGGAAGCGATCGCAAGGTCAAACTTTGCGGTACGATCTCTGGTTTTTAAAGCGCGCCAGGGAACAAGAGAAGGACAATTACGGGGATTTAAACTGTTTTCGAAGGCAATGGCTTGATTTTTTTCTCACGGAAAACGTCCCGCTTGATTACAGCTCAATTTTTTGTAGGCTGACGTGCGTTGCACTGCCATAGGCGTCAATGTGTATGTACATAACCAGCTGGATGTACTGCTTTTCGGGCTATCCACGCCAATAAGAACTTTGCCCTGATTATTTTAAAATACGAGCAGACCTCTGAACTCACTTCAAAAACGACGTCAGGTTAAATCTATATGTGAGTTTCTTCTTAACAGAACGTAAACATTTGATATCCCATATCAAGGTTCTTACTTTTTTCACCCATATAGTGACAATTATCATTTTTTCCTCTCTAGTGGAATTAACGTTCTTCATTTACCGATTTCATACCATACATCAGGTTTCTTAATTTAAAAGCATAGCATAATCATGAAAAGTCACTCGTTTTCTGTTTTTTGAAACATCACAGTGCATCATCCATTATGGCATCAACAAGGGACTTTTCCCCTTTAGCAGAACCTTTATTGGGTGTCATCAGTACATGCGTTCTTCTTGTATTTCTAAGGTGTGACTGTCACCATGTCATGGGGGTGCTCCCCTGGACAAATTACTTAGGTTGCCAGCATGTTAACAAAGAGTGAATATCCACAACCCCCGGCGTCCAGATGAAACACTATATAATATCATCTACAATATCAACTTTGAATTATTACTAATAATGCATTATTATAGTTTACCACCTTAAAACATAGAGGTGCTTAACATACCGATTTTCATACTATACATCAAGGTACATATTCGTTTCCTTACTCAGCATTATTGTCAAATTATTCCTAGATTCTAGTTTTCTTTGTTCAAAATGTAGTCAATATTACCACATTTTATAGTCTTGAATTATGGGTTATTATATTTATCCTCCCAGGAAAATAGCATCCATGATATAAACACAAATTGTCGTGGAACACTACTGACAATAATCCTGAAAATACTAGAATTTCGAGTAACAGTGAGCTGTAAAAAGTGATTTTAGTTGATTTTCCGGGGCATCCAGCCTTCGGCCGGGAGGGGACACCCCCTCCCTGACCCTTCCCCCGACGCGCAGCCATAACAGCTGCTACGTAGCTCCAAGCCGCCTACTTTTTCATTTTGGCCCCCTACTTCAAAACTTAGTGAAACCCCTGAATGACCGTCGTCTGGCTTAATAAAATTACGAACACCCAGTACTGTGCGTGCCTTATGCACATGCAAATGTAGGCCTGTATATCGAAATGGCATATTAAAATAGAAACAATTACATTAAACTCAAAGTGATAAAACTCTTTTCACTTTGTGCACTGAAAAGTCGTGCAAAACTCCTATCTTGTGAATTGTCTTAGCTGTTATTTTAAATAAGATATCGATGACAGAATTTGACAACAGCTTGAGTACTTGACTTTTAATGCACATGTACAAGCATAATACTGTCATTTAAAACGTCTTGAGTCATTCAAAGAGCGGTAAACAGGGTCTAAAAGTTTCTATCGAGGTGTTTCATACTAAACACTCTAGGCTTTTCTTCAATAGAAGCCCTAAATCACCGATCGTTTGACCTCACATACATATTTGTCACGGTGATACTGGAGTTGACTGTGTCGCGCGCCTTTGAATACTCGGGCGGGTTTAAGCCGTTATTATTCTTTGCAATAGTGGGGTATTTTATGTGAAGTTTCACGTTTCGTTTCCTTCTTTGTAAGGGCGGCAGCATTGTAGAGAAGAGTCAATTTACAGCTCAAATGTTCAGTCTTTAGCTTAGGGCATAAAGAGCTATGGTTTGTGAGTGCTTAAGTTCGAACTTCCAAGTGAAAGGAAAACCGGATCTAAGATTTCCAACGAAGAACTTCATACTAAAACACTTCAGACATATCTTGAAAAGACGCAGTAGATAGCCAATCGTTTGATGTACAAGTGGGCATACACCACGAGTTGAAAATACCCGGGTTTGTTTAATATGATACCCATCCTAACAAAGCTTGTGCCTTTTGCTTTAAATTACACTTTAGATTTCCTTTCCTTTCTTTTTAAGGGCGGCAAAATTGTACAGAAGAATCAATTTACAGGTCACACGTTCGGTAATTAGTGTAGGTAAATATGTTCTAAGGTCTCTTAAAAAGTGCAACATGTCCATTTAAATCTATCCGAGCTCTTCGTTATTTGAAACCATTCACAAGAACTGTCGTCTAAAATCCCAAACAACAAATATTTGCTAGGCCGCATTAAACCACCTGTTGATTTGAGGGATTGATAGGAGACTTAAAATGTCAAAGGTATGCGCTTGAAAGGGTTTGGGGACTTAAAGGGAGGCACTTAAAACAAAACTGTCTCTGATTCATATGAAATATGTGTTGGGCTGTCAATTTTAAGGTATAAAGTTTTGCTAATTTTTTGGTGGTTGTGTTTTGTGTATCTACTGCGGTTTCTTGTTCTACACTCTGAAACGTGATAGAAATCCGTCACAGCCATATGTATACAGTCAGTACCACAGCTCTTTATGCTCTACGTTAAAAACAGAATTTAAATCCGAACAAGAATTCATTTGCCATTAATAAAAGTGACTACTTCTCTACATTTGCTTATAAAGAGTATTTGCCAAATAAAAGTTTTGTTTATTCTTGTACAAACAAAACACAGAACAAAACATATGTGATAGGCTAAAAAGTACACCTAATGTCCCTTTATACAAAAATCTTAATTGTGTTCACTTTTCATGACAGGGTGTGGAAGTCTTTAGCAAGTATAAGGGTGCGATATTTCAGTTAGACTAATAATATGCAAGTATCAATCTTTGATACGTGCGTGCACAAATGTGCACATTTATTTGCATTTCACGGCCTCCGGCCCATATACAGCGGGTTTTTTATGACTGATACATAAACACAAATATTGTGCACGCACGTAATCAATCGTTGATAGCGATTCGACATGAAAACAAGAAATTTTAATTTAGGAAAGAAGTGTATAAAATGACTTTAAGAATTGAATGTTCTGTTATTCAAGTAACCCATGGATACGTTAGTTTTTTTACTTACAGCGATAGCGGAAGTAACTTGCTCAATGCAAACACTCTAAGCTTTGTAGTATTTTAAGGTCTTTTAATTTTCCTAGTACATGTATTATTTTGAAAATTACAATTAGCACTATTTTAGCGATATGAACTGATGCTTTCAAATTGACAAGATGGTTCATGCAGTTTGTCAGTCATGTTTCATGTAGTTTGTCAGTCTGTTTGTCTGCCTGTAGGGAGTGTATGTTTGTGTTTCCCTCCCTTTCCTCCCACTATCCGTATTCCTCTACGGTGAGTAATCATCCAAATCAAATTACTTGTTATGGACGACAACAGTACTGGAACAGTACCGCAATGTTATTATTGTGACCACTTTTAAAGCTGCGATACTATACAGAAGGCCAGCAGTTGACCAAGCTTCTTATCATGTGCTTATCACTCTAAATCGTTGAAATAAATTTTAATTTTCATCACCAATACTCTGCTGAGTAAAGGAGGACAGATGCGCTCTAAACCTTATTTGAGTATATATTGCCTAATCAGACCGCGGTGCCTGTCTACTCGCATTGTACTTCAATACTATTAAGCTAGCTATTGGTGATATAGTGTGCAAGGTGACTTTTGTAATACTTGTTGCATGTTGGGACATTACTTTCAACTTTAGCCGAGTGGTATCCAAGGCGACCGACTGTTTGTTGAAATTACGATAACTAGAGTATCTGATGACAAAACAACACTAAAATCAGTGACCTTTCGACACTGTCCGCACGAGTACACAGCATGTACCTATACATCATGTCATTTTTCATTCTTTACGACACAGCTCATTTTTAACAACATTTGGGCAAGTACATACACGTCACGAGGCTTAGTTGAAGTTTGTGCAGTGGTACAGTACTTCAGGGTACTGCAGGCTTGCATAGTTAATGTAGAGACACGGCCATGATCTGAATTGCTCACAGTTTATAATGCTAAAGATCCAATCATTTAAAGAAAACACTGACGAATCATTTTAATTAATAAGTATATCATAAAATAGGGGGTGCTTCACGAGGCTAGGGCAATTTTTTAAAATTTATTCTAAGTACAATGATGAACCTGACTTGTCACTTTACATAACACTCAAAATTAATGCTCCTTATCAGTCTGTAGTCTATGTCAGTGCTATCCCCTAGGCACACTTGGTTCTCTTTCCTTCTACATTTGACACATGGCATTGTCTTTATATAAACATCAACCTACTTTATTAGATTATTATTACGTTTATTTAATTGTTAAGTTATTCCAACAACTTAGCTAGGTTATTGAGCCTCCCTTTTTAATTGTGTCGATTTTGCTGAGCTCTTTTGACGGTGATATCTGAACCAGGTGACTAAGTGCAGTACGTTGTGAGTTCGAATTCAATCGAACATCTTGTGAATGTTATTGCCTTGGATGATAGCTCTGCTGATGGACAGAATTGTCCCCGAGGCTGTCTTTCGTCAAGTAAAGCGATGTATTCATTGCTCTCAGACTGATAACGTTTGTGTGCGATGTTTGATGGTGAGTATGTGACTACGAGTGCTTCACGATCTCTACAGCATGTGGGGGGGTCGCAGTCAGAATAATTGTATCAGTCTTGCTCGGTTATTAAACCACAGTTGTTTTAAGGTTGGGGATTCGGACGAGCGGTTTGGACTCTGCTGTTAGCTATATGACTATGCAGCGTACGTTGTGAGTTTGAATTCGATCGAACACATACTGAATGTTCTATGAGCAAGCATCATGTCCCTATACATCATGTCATTCCTTTACTCTTTACAATACGGCTTATTCTGACTACCTGTTAGACAAGAACAGGCTCATCTCTTTTTAAGGTTTATTTAACAAGCTAAATGATTTACTTGATTGTTGGAGTTTGAGATGCTCGTAAGAAATGTTTTTTGTGCTTTAAAAGTACTCGCCTGGGGAAGATAAAGCTCATCAAAAATCTCCAGCCAAATCCTTAAGAACGATAAGTTATATAGTCACAAACCTGAGGTCACTCAAGAAAAATGTGACTTAAAGATTTGAATTTGTTAAAAATTAGAGCGGCTTAAGTGTGTTTTAATTGTATGTCTGTCTGTTTGTCTGTCAGTCAGTCAGTCTATATGTCTGCCTGTGCAGTGTCTCTCTGACTGACTATATGTATGTGCATCCGCGTTTGACTCTTTTCCGACAATTCGATTCCTTTATATCGATTAATCATACGAATCAATTGTCGGAACGTGCAAATAAAAAAAAAGTGTAGCGAATTCCACTGGAGTAAAAATATTAATAATCGTACTAATTTTATCAAGAATCGAGGAAAATATCAGTCACTGTGAACTCCTTAACATATTTTCATTATAACATCAAAGGTCAAAAACTGCATTGTTCATATGTTACAGTATTTGGAATTTTATTTTGTGGCTACTTTTAAAGGTGTGATGCTATACCGAAGGCAAGAATTTGACCAAGCTTGTAATTAAGAGCAGATCACTCTAAACCGATTAAGCGTATTTTAATGTTCGTCACCACTACTTCTTTGATATGAATAAGGGAGAACCGATGCGTTCCAAATTAACGAAAGAAATATTGCCTAATCAGGTCGCGACTCATGTCTTGCCGCCTTGCACTTCAATACATGGCTATAATTTTCCAGATTACGCTGTTAGTGATGTAGTGTGTAAGGTGACTTTGCAATACTTGGTGCAGGTTACGGCAGTACTTTCAACTTTAACCGA
The DNA here is from genome assembly GCF_041260155.1 of Ptychodera flava. NCBI lineage: Eukaryota > Metazoa > Hemichordata > Enteropneusta > Ptychoderidae > Ptychodera > Ptychodera flava. Next base: position 10,320,548 of record NW_027248277.1, on the reverse strand, counting down.
GTGGTAGCCAAGGCTACCGACTACTTGGTGAAATTACGATCACGACACGTGTTTTTGATGACACAAAAACCACTAAATTTTGTGACCTTTCGACACTATCTGCACGAGTAAGCATCGTGTCCCTATACATCATGTCATTTTTTTACTCTTTACGGTACAGCTCATTCTGACCACCTGTTAGGCAAGAACAGGCTCATCTCTTAAGGTTCATTTAACAAGTTAAATGGTTTACCTGATTGTTGGAGTTTAAGATGCCCATCAGAAAAGTTTCTCATGTTCTAAAAGTACTCGCCCAGGGCGGATAATGCTCATCAATCCTGTGAGATCCTGAAGAACGATAAGTTATACTGTCACAAACTTGAGGCCAATTAAGTAAACGCTGACTTAAAGGTTTGAATTTTTTAAGGATTGGAGCGGCCTGCAGACACCTGTTGATTGCAATGAATATCTAAAAACGCTACAAGAGAATATTATTTCAGCATCGTCGTGCCATATGTCGAGAAAACGTATTAATAAATAGAAAGAAACGTGCATGATAGTGGTGCAGTATAGTATTCTGTGTCTTCATTTTTCCATTTGTTGAACCTCAAAAAACATTCAATTCTTTACGAGATCAATTAGACATTCACAGTGCATATTTATAGAAGTAAGGGAAAGCTTGTGCCTGTTTAATCATTTGCATAAAATACATTTTCTTGATTTACGCTTCGTCAGAAAGAGACGACAGTAGTGGCCAGAAAGGAAGTAAAGATTGCGGCAAAATGCAGCCCGTAAAACGCAATGTCGACACATATTTGTCATCTTGAATTTTCTCTTATGAATTTACTATAAGCCTTTCTTTATCTTGCTTTCCACATAGAATCACATAACTAATTGATAATTTTGAAAATAAGTTTACAGGTGATTAAACCACACAAAAAATGCAGACAAACAAGGCTTCCTCTCATATTATCAAAATTTGCCATTCATCTGAACGGCCCTGTTCACTCAAAGTGACTTAATATTTTAACACGGCCATAACACAGTATATTTTACACAAGATCACTTTTTTGCAAATGTTAACTCAATATTCACATTCATTTCTTGACCCAAAATTAAAAAGTATGTGTAGTTCACCTTTTAGCATGACAAGCAGCTAAATTGAAAATTACAATTTGAATTATTTTAGCAACACGCTCTGATGCCCTGACAATGTGTTTCAGGCAATGGTACAATAATTCACGGTAGCCTCGCTCTTTTATAATTTTATAGTTGATGAAAAGACACTGCCATGCTTTGGATTTCTCGAAGTTTACAGTGCTACAGATCTAAGCCAATGAAATAAAGGCTGAGGAATCATTCGATTGATAAGTATGTCATAAAATAAAAGGTGCTCCACAAGGCTAAGACGATTATTTGAGATTTATTCAAAGCACAATATTGATGGACCTGACTTGCTACTGTACGAAACACTTAGAACCAGTGCTCGTAGTCTTTGTAAGTGCTATCCCCTAGACACACTTGATTTTCTGACCTCAAAATTAAACATACCTTGCACTTATGTCGACATTGGTCTACTTTTCAATGATATCACTTTCTCTATAGTTCTTTGTCTATCTCTTTTGTTGTCGATCTCTCTTCATCGCTCACTCTATTTCTGTTTTGTGTTTGTCTCTCTTAGTAAGTGTGTGTTTTAATTGTCTGTCTGTCTGTCTGTCTGTCTGTCTGTGCGCTATCCGTCTGACTAACTGTCTATATTTTTGTATATCTCCCCTTGTCTCTTTTTTCTTCTCCGACTATTCGTATTCCTTCAAATAGATTAATCATATGAGTCACTTGTCAAGAATGAAACAAATTCGAAAAATGAAGGAAACAAATAGAAAATTGTTGCAAATTCCATCAGAAAAAATATTGATAATCGTATCAATTTTATCAAGAATCGAAGAAAATATCATCCCGTGTAAACTCCTTGACACATTTTTACAATGACGTAAAAGGTCAAAAACTGCAGTTTTCAAGGAATTTTACAGGGAATTTTCTTTTGTGACAATTTTTAAACGTGCGATGCTATCCCATAAGACAGTATTTGACCAACTTTGTAATCATGTGCTAATCACTCTAAACTGATGAAAGTTATTTTAATGTTCGTAACTACTAATCCAGTGGTCTGATAACAAAAGAACAAAGGGGTTCTAAACCTTTCGAACGTAATTCACGTATATATTGCCTACTTAGGTCGCGAGATAAATTTCTTCTCGCCTTGTACTTGAATACATAGCTATAATATTCCAGATTACATTATTAATGATGTGGTATGTACAGTGACTTTGCAATACCAGTTGCAGATTACGACAGTACTTCCAACTTTAACCGAGTGGTATCCAAGGCTACCGACTGCTTGGTTGATCACTATAAAGATTTTTGATGACATAAACAACACTAAATTATGTGACCTCTTGACACTATCCACACGAGTAAGCATCATGTATCTATACATCATGTCAATTTTTCACTCTTTAAGATACAGATCATTCTGAACAACAGTAAGACAAGAACAGACTCATCACTTTTTAAGGTTCATTTAGCATGTTAAATGCGTTGTCGACAAAGTTTGAGATGCCCCTCAGAAAAGTTTCAAATGTTCGAAAAGTACTCTCCCAGGGAGAATAATGATCATTAACATCTCCTGCGAGATCCTGAAGAACGATAATTTATATTGTCAAACCTAAGGTCACTCAAGAAGAAGGTGCCTCAAAGGTTTGAATTTGTTAAGGAAAGACACCTGTTGATTGCAATGAAAATCTAAAAACGCAAAAAAGAATACTGCTAATTCAAAGTATATGTAGAGAAAGCGTAATAATAATGTACATGATATTCGTGATAGTAATGTATTCTGTTTTCATTTTTCTATTTTTTGAACATCAACAAATATTCAAATCATTACGAAATCAGGTAGAAATTTACAGTACATATTTAGAAAAGTATTTGGAAGTTGGGGTTGTTTATTTATTTGCATAAAACAACTATTCTCTGACTGTGACGGCCGTAGTGGTCAGTAATCAAGTACTTATTGCAACAACATGCAGCCTGCAAAACGCAATATGGACCAATATTTGTTATCTTGGATTATATGTTATGAACTAACGATAAACTTTGATTGCTTGCCACATACAAACACGCAACGATTTGCCACTTTAAAAAACTATCTTACACTAAAAAATACACGAAAGCATCCGATAGAAACATTTTTGACATCATGCATCCGGGTTGCCAAGTTGCCCATTAAACACGAACGGCCAATTTTTCTCAGAGTGACTGGGTAATTTATATGAAAATATTGCTGATCATTGTTGACCGACTTTAACAGAAACTTGTGACATTAAATTTTCCACTATTCAACGGCTTGTCACATTTCGTTCAGTGTTCCAATAAAAGCTTGGATGATATATAATAGATGGACATAAAAATCAAACTTCCAACGTGAACGCAAACTTGCTGTTGGTGAGTAGAACACAGGTGTTCAACACTAACTTCCATGTGTGGTAGAGAAAATAAGTCCCACCGCCATAGATGATGCAGCGTCAGACAGACAGAAACAATACAAGACAGACAGGGACACAAAAGTAAGACAAACAGATGACACACACATGGAAAGATAGACAGACCGACGGATACACAGACACATAGACACATAGGTGGGAATAAAAAAGACAGACAGAGAATTACAGAAATGGAAGATGGTAGGCAGTGAGAAAGGGGACACGGAGAACTAGCGAAGAAAGGAAAGGTGTTAGAGAGAAAACAGTTCCAGAGCCAAATGGAAAGACAGACAGACAGACAGACAGACAGACAGACAGACAGACAGACAGACACATTGATGAAAGATTAATCGAGTAAGAGGACAGACGCAAGCCTGTCTGTTTGTCGTATAATAAGCATTTGTGTCACACTCATTAAAAAGGTCAATGTTAGTCCCCAAGGACACCGTCCGGGGGACTTACAGGTTTGGTCATGTCCGTGCGTGCGTCCGTCCGTCCGTTCACGCAGATATCTCAGAGATGCCTGGAGCGATTTCATTCAAACTTGGTACAAGGATTACTTCATATGTCATACATATGCACGTTGATTTGTTTTGTGATACGATCCAATATGGCCGCCATGCGGCCATTTTATTACGATTTTTTCATGTACAGAGCCATAACTCAGACATGTTTCAACTGATTTTATTGAAAGTTGGTACAAGGACATTGACCTATGTCATACATATGCATGTCAATTTGTTTCGCGACATAATTCAATATGGCCTAATGGCAGCCATTTTGTTACTATTTTTTCACGTCCTTAGCCATAACTTAGGCAAGTCTCAACCGATTTTATTCAAAGTTGGCACAAGGACATTAAACCATGTCATCCACATGCATATCAATGTGTTTCATGATATGATCCAATATGGCTGCATGGCGGCCATTTTTTTACAATTTTTTCATGTCCTTAGCCATAACTCAGGCCCGTCTCAACCGATTTTTTTCAAACTTGGTACAAGGACATTGACCTATGTCATACATATGCACATTGATTTGTTTTGTGATATAATTCAATATGGCCGCCATGCGGCCATTTTATTACAATTTTTTCATGTACAGAGCCATAACTCAGACATGTTTCCACCAGTATCATTCAAAGTTGGTACAAGGACATTGACCTATTTCATACATATGCACATCAATTTGTTTCACAGCATGTAGCAGTATCATGTCAATTACTGAAGTTTCGTAATTAGGCTGATATGTCAAGAAATACTGCATCACATTTCATGAAACTTGGTACAGATGTTAAGCTCACATTGCTTTAACAGTGAAAAAGACATTTATCAGTGTCATGTTAATTAATTTGTAATTGCTTATGTAATGAACTTTCCTGATTAGAGTGATATATCCACAAATACTTCATCAAATTTGACGAAACTTGAAAAGTGTTGTAAATACTGCATCAAACTTTATGAAATATGGTACCGGTGATAATCTGTCAGTGTTAGGATAGTATGCAAAAATGTTTGGCAACATCCTGTCGATTAATTACTGATTGACTCATTTAATGACCTTTTGTAATTAGGATGGCGGCCTACATTGGTTTTATGTTTTCACCACCATGGAACTCATTCTTGGCCATTGAGCGCCATCTGTATCACAGTATTTTTATCACAGACCTAATTAATGAAGAGGACTCTATCCTCTCTGAGGACTTGTAATTACAGTACCAATTACAAGTGGGGACTGTGTCATCAACGATGATTTGTCTTAAGAAATGTCAATTACCTACTGTAAGTGCCTTTTAGATACAATGGTCCTCATCTTTCATACAAGTGTCGATTTTGAGCAAGGTGGTGTCCACAGAGAAATTTGTCTCGCCGAGATATTTTTTTCAAAACATGGTAAAGCGTGAAAGCACGAAAGCTGTGTAAAGTGTTTTTGGCACCGGTTCTCATACGTATCTATCCAATACACCCTGTTCATTCATTTTTGGTGCGCAAAGACTTTGTTGAAGTTAAGCTTGAGCAATTGTGTTATTACAATACAACAGCTGGTCACTTGTTGGTCGTTGCTTGAACGAAAATGAGTCGTCTAATTAAGCTAGTCAAACATTCACTTTAAGCGAAAATCACCGTTTATACCATCAATGGCATAGCTACGAAGCTATGTAGCTGCTACTGTGAGTAGTAAACATTGGAACCGCGTATCAAGCATCATATAAAATGCGTTGCCTCCTGCTTCGAGCAATGTTGACGTCATTATCTAGTTATCTAGGCTTATCTAGCAAGCGTACACGCCTTTAGCAGTTGAAATGGTGCAGACAATACGCTCTTATAGGAAAAACATGAAAAAACGACGCTGTTACGTTGCTCTTGAGATTATCTCAATAAGTATTTATTCAGTCTTTACCATTGTTTTGGTTTCTATTTAAAACTCAATGTGTCGGCATTAATTATCTATACTATACTCGAGAGTCCTATATAAGATCATATTGCTTTTTAAATGCCACAGGAAAAACACTTTTATACTTAATTTTAAATGTGCATATCGATGTAAAACATATTGTACAATTGGCTTTCAGATTGTTCTAACAACTCTGCATTGTGTCCAAAGAGGAAGGTGTGAAATATACATTTTTCAAATCATATGAAAACATGAAAGCTGAAAAGCGTTTCTGACGACGGGTCCAATCCGTAGTCGGAGACTTAAAAGTGAAGCCGTGCAAACAACTTCAACGTTAGATGTTTCGTCATCTAATTTCCGAGCTTGCTACTGTACGGATCTGCTGATCACATGATCTTGTCAGGTGACTGTGCTCATTATTATTTAGTCAAAATCGTGACTGAAACATTAGCCCATACCTGGCCCTATTTTCGTTAGCAGCGCAGCCGGTGGTAGAAATGGGTCAGGGAACCAGATATGCGCCACGGAAGTTGCCATTTGTTTGCGGATTGTTGCAAGGCACGAGCAGAAGGGAATCACTGAACCTCAAATCAGCACATTGCTCAGTGTTCCATTTTTGGTATATACCATCATCTTCATCCAGTGCCCGCTTTGGTGGTCAGAAAGTGCATGTAGTGAATTATCTTAAACCTGTGATTCGTCCTTACGTCTTTACGTTCTATAACACTTTCTCTATCATACTATGCAATGCTAATTATTACGGCATCACGGACGAAACCTTGAGCTTTTCTAATGTAGGCATGTGATATCAGCGACTGTGGGCACTCAAGGGTCATTCCTGGGTCACGCAGCTAATCACTTTTATAAGTCGAAAGTGCTGGAAATGTGATGTGGCTATTAGTAACTTGTTAAAGTGATCTGGTTTTCATTGTCTATAAAATTGAGATTCCTGTTGCTTGAAAATGTTGGGCTGTTGGTCAGGTATACCGCAAAATGAATCCCTGGCACATTTTATCGCTTTAAAAATCAAACAAAGGGCGCCACCTGCTCGTCATAGATGCGTCATCAAACTACCACACTTCACAATAATTATACTATGCAGCAAATAACTAATTTGTTTTTCTTCAATTTTTTTCGTCTGTCTCGAAACTCACGTGTTCATGATATGAGGATAATTAACCGTGTTTATAGAATGAGTTTGTTTCAGTACATTTTTTCGTTGTCGGTCTTTACATCTTCGTATAAAATGTCTCACAGTCTAGCTATCCTGTATTTCAGCTCCCATCGTAGGAAAGGCTATAATTACTCTACTTTTAAAATGGGTGGGTACTATAAATGTCTATTGGATGGCAAACTCTAGCTTAGCAACTGGATAATAATAAACATCCACTCAATATCTGGTTGTCGTGAAGAAGTGCCCTCTACCGTGTGTTTGTCACATTTCAACTTCAGAGTCTGAAATAATTGTTTCAGCACGTTACCCATCGGTATCTGTCAATTCTCATCATAGTCTAGACACGGTTTTCACTTGTCATTGAAACTTAAGTCATTCAAAGGAAATGGGAGACTTCTACTATCAAAGTGTCGGGATAGAAGCAAGGTTTTGGCACGGCACACTGTGGCATGGAAAACACACGGAAACAAAGCGTGGTCACTGTTGGGTTGCTTGAAGTGCTCCCATGTATAGATTTGTTGTTAACTCAAAAAGTTGAAAAACATCGTCTCAGCACGTAACCCTTAAGTGCCTGCCAACTTTCATTGTGTAAATCTAATATTTATTGTGTCCGAGGGATTAAATCCAACATCAAGTAATCATCACTCACACGACAAGTGTTTGATACATTTGAAAAACGCCCATTAATATGTTCTTCTTAGGATTACACAGTTGTCGGCAGCTCTAAATTTGGCGCTAACTATTCGGTTGCCATGCATGACAAATTTTGTATATCAATTTCACCTACGTCGAAAGTATAATTTGAAAGAACCCTCGATGCGTATTGATCATATAAACTCTGTAAGTATACCATTATGTCAATTTTCCATATTTGTTGAAAACACCAAACTTTGTACAAGAGATGTATCAACTCCGACAAGTCACGACGAAAAGCGTCGGCTCTTTACAAGTGATTATGATGGATGAGACTCTCAGGTCGTGAGTTAACACGCCATGAAAAGTGGCATTAAAAGAATGGTACTACCAGGGACGTCGCTTATAAATGCCATGCCAGGCCTCCTTTCCGGCCAATAAATTACTCCCGGCTCTGCCAAAAAAAAAAGAACAACGGACCAACAGAAAACAAAATGCTTGGGCACCTACCAAACCAGGGCGTCGCGTATGATCTCTATTAATTCAACACATGACTCACAATGTTATGAGGCAGGAAATTACAAACTTTGTTTTCCTCGTTTCGATGTTTTCTCTAGAGGTCAGAGTTTTCTCTTGTAGAAAAATATATCCAGCTTTCCTCAATTTGAAATTTTGCAAACAGCAGACAAAATCCATTATGGGTGTACTTCCTTTGTAGTGTATATTAATTTGAACCATTTATAATTGACTTCAGAGCGTTAAAAGGTCTTCGCCCGGGATTCTTGTACTGATACTGACATTTCTGCAGAGCGAGAGAGAGAGAGAGAGAGAGAGAGAGAGAGAGAGAGAGAGAGAGAGAGAGAGAGAGAGCATGTGTGTGTGTGTGTGTGTGTGTTCTGCAAGCACTCTGACAGGGCGCAACGATGGAAAGATACATGTCTGCAGACGTAGAATGAACCACAAAGTGAACTTCAAAATCTCCTGGACAACATGAAAAGAATATAAGATAGAACGTCTTGGAACGGGCTGAGTGTCGCAATCAGAAGGGACTAGAATGGAGAAAATTATAAAACTTCTCCTGAGATTTGAATGAAATCATGAAAGTGTCTCGAAGTTAACCCTACTCAAATTGAATTTAAAAGGCTGGCACTAGCTCTCTTTGTTTTCTGGCAACGCGACGCATTATTCACATACGGAAGAAAAAGAGCCTCTCCTTCAGCTTGTCTCCGGTTTCCAGACATCGGCGACACAAATATTTATTTAGTTAATACTCGAGGGCACTTTCCCTTTAGCTTGCCGCTATTGTCACGGTACACGTAGTTCTCATCAATGTGTCGTGATAGAAACTAGCCTTTACACAGCAAATAATGCGAAGGTAAACTTTCCATGGTTAATTTATCGAGCTGAAGTCCCGCGGCGGTCACTGTGCGCTTCACTGCAAAATACCCGCCACGTCATATATGGAGAAGGACCGCATTCTAATTTGCCTCATTGTTGAAAGCGCACTTTATTTATTTTTTCTTGCTTAGGCTCTGTTCGTTTTTTCAGAGTCCTCCAATTAAACCTGTGTTATTTTTCATAGGCGGTGATGAGCTACTTCTTCAGAAAAATGTTTTGTTTATGTGGCAACAAGGCTAATGATGCTTCTGAGTACAGTCCGTCTACAGGAACAAGGGGTGCAAGCTAATTGCAAATTTAATAGACACTTGTCAAATGGGTGACAGTCGCTATGCGTTTAAGAAGTCTGTCTGCTGTGTACTCCCCACCTTGTCTCTCAGCCTCCCAGGCTCGCGTTGTTGACAGTATTGCTGACATCTTACCGTTCGGCTAGGAACAGGTACTATACATCTCGGAGATTTAAATTTTAAACTGGATATTCATAAACATAGGGGTTTGTCACCCAGTAAATTTCAATCGGAATGCAAATTTAAAGATTTTAATTCTCTAAAGTTCCCTAAAAATTACAAACGGTGAAGTGTAATTCATAATTCCAATAAATATTTACAATCACGTTATAAAGGCAAACATCGCAAGCGTGTCCTTCAACGAAACGTCATATTCTTGCTACATCAGAGCAGATATTGAAGTATAGTGTTGAATTAAACACACACTTAAATCTATGTCACCATTTTGACGGGGTACTTACCCTACACAATGTATTACGATTTATGAGTAAAGTTCTCACAAAGATATGTTAATTGGGTCATTTCACTAGACTATTACTGATCTACAACGGGCTACGACCAAAGCGGCCTGTCGAAGTTTGTTCTGATCTGCTATTTGTGAGAGTACATTTTAAAGCCCTTGATGTAAAAAAAAGTTTTCTCGATAAAGTTAACCCAGGATGGCGGCCATGTTTAAATTTCAAAAATCGCCAAATCGTTGGTTATTTGTTTCTCTAGTACTAAAATTTGCACGATGATCCCGGATTTCTATTTTCGCTTTGGAAATTCCAGTTTAGTCAATCAAAATCTTAAACTCATGAAAAAACACCATTTGAACTGACATTCATCTTATCACTAGGGTGAGTATTATCACAATTGTGAAAAGCATTTAGATTGATCATATGGTTTGGCCGCCATATTGGATTATTCATAAAATCCATTTGAAAAAATCTCAACTCCAGAACCAACACACCATTTAAACAGAAATTTTGCTCATTTCATCCCTATTGAGAGTGAGATCACGCTTGCCAATTTGGATCGGTCACATGGTTTTGCGGCCATATTGGTTTTTGCGAAAAACCTATTATAACCACTGAATAATGTTCAAAAATTTATTTCTCCAGAACCGATGCACTATTTGAACTGAAACTTTGCTGGCATCATCCTTAGGGTGGGCACTTTCCAGTTTGTGAAAGGGATATGGATGGGTCACATGGTTTGGCGGCCACATTGGTTTTCATAAAAATCAACAATAACCACGAGATGATATTCAAAATTCTTTTGTACGGGAATAAAAATACCCTTTAAGCTCAAATTGTGCCCATAGTGTCATCGGTGCAATTACTGTCAACCAAGGCAACAGCTTTGGTCCCAACAATTCTGCTTGCAGCTTTTCATTAATGTTGTGAGAATCAGACCTTCAAATTCAAATTCAGTCGTAAAGTGTTTCATTCTAGATCAATTATGCTGCTGTACAATTCTTATTTGAGAGGCAGTTACTATGCTCTTGATGATTTACGAAATTTTTGTATCTTTTTACAAAAAGTTCTTGCAAGCTCTCTTTGAGTCTAGCGTAGTGTATGGTTTGTTATCCAGTAAAAGCATATTTCTTTGATCGGTTTGCAATTTAAGTTTAGGCATCCTTGAGGTGAGTAGGTCGGCAGGCAGGCATTCATGGCAAAGGAAAAGACAAGCACATGTACAAGCACGAGGTCGAGCTGATGGGCTAACGCTTAAATGACACTAAAACAAGGCTGTTGGACCGAGTCAATGTGCATAAGACGAAAAACCTGAAACCAATGTCATTTCCAGTCTTTAGTCTACATCAGAGCTATCCCCTGTACACACTTGTTTCTCTTTCACTATTTGACATACCTTGTCCTTATGTCGACATCGGTTAACCTTTCAATGATGTTCCTTTTCTTTCACTTTTTTGTCTATCTCTTTTCTTTTCCGCCTCTCTTTGTCACTCACTCTATTTGTTCTTTTTTCATATTATTTCTGCCTTTGCAGTTGCCTCTAATTCTCCATAAGTCTGTTTTGTTTGTCTGTTTGCATGTCTGTCCATCTATATGTCTGCTTGTCTGCCTGTCGGTTGTTTCTATATGTTTGTGTATCCCCTTTGCCTCTTTCTCTTTGTCTCCAACTATTCATATTCAAATCAAATTACTTATTTTTACGGACAACATAAATCTGAACGTAAGTGTACCAATACGGCGCGCCAAATGTTTCAAAAATATTTATCGATTCAGTGCAAAAATAAACTGTTTTTCTCAATTGAAATAAAAATTCGGTCTCATTAGGAAGGAAATAAGTAAGAAAAGTATAATTAAAAAATAAAAGACAGAAATGCCATTTAATACTTCATTTTAACTTGAGAAAAAATCTTTTAAGCGTAATTAGGAAATAAACAATTTTCAACGATTTGAAAAAGTCATACATCCATACTTATCGACATACATACACGTATATAATAGTTCGCGAAAAAGGTGCAATGAGTGCTGATTTTACAAAAAGAAAAAAGAAAATATGTTATACAGTGATACGTCCAAAAAATTCACAAGAAAATCACTAAAAATCACTACTACCACTCGGAAAAAATAGTACAAAAATAAAACGTGAACCACATACAGAAAATAATTGTAAAAGAATCAGACAAAAAAAGCCATGCACACATAAAATTATTTATGTACTTCAGAAAATTAAAAAGCACTACGTCTCATAATAAACGTATTATAGATAATCAAAAATATAATATGAATCACCAGCCGCTTTGACAGTAAAGAGAGAAAATCAGAGAAAAAATTCGGCAGTGATGGCTCTAGACAAAAGTGGATCTCATCTACAAAAAAATAAAATAAAATAAAATAAAAACGAAAAAAATAAAAAAATGCCATGAACAGAGATACAAAAAAAACCGCGTAGGCCTGTGGAAAGAAAAAAATAAATGAGGACTCGCCACAGCAAAAAAAAAAAAAGAAAAAAGAAAAAAACAAGAAAAAAACAAGCACTCGCCACAGAAAAAAAACAAGCCCGAAATTACAATTATTTTATTCAAAAAACTCATGGTTCACGTTTCCTTCGATCGATGAATCCCCAACAGCGGGGAATCCGATCACCACATACTCCAATGTTTGACGAAATATTAATCGAGCATTTCAGTGATAACGTGACATCTTGAAACCTAGTAGTCTGGTGCCGAAACCCTGATTTTTGGTCGAACCCAAAAATTTCGGCCCCACAATGGTTCTCGGTGGTTTTTGTATCTTCAAAGCCTACTGAATCAGGATCTGCATGATGCCACCCTGGCACCCTTGGGCATTTTAATATATTCAAGATGGCCGCCAAGATGGCCGCCAAATATGTAAATGGTGATATCTCAGCTCTGTGAAATGTTATCAAAATGATTTTAGTGTCGTATGCCAGGTAAACAGGGCCAAGAAATTCATTTCTTTCATTGCCGAACATGTGCAACCCTTAATTTGCATAAAAATCCAAGATGGCTGCCAAAATGACCTCAAAAACAGGTAAAATGCCATATCTCAGCTCCATTACAAGCTGTTGGAGTCATTGTGGTCTCCTTTGCCAGGCAAATGGGGCTCAGGAACTCATATCTTTCATTGCCTGATATGTACAACCCTTAATTTGCATAGAAATAATCCAAGATGGCTGCCAAGACGACCTCAAAAACAGTTAAAATGTCATATCTGAGCTCAATGACTAGCTGTTGAAGTCATTTGCTCTCCTTTGCAAGGTATATTGGGTCAAGCAATTCATATCTTTCATTAGCAGACATGTGCAACCCTTAATTTGCATAAAAATCCAAGATGTCAGTATGAACAAGTCATATCTCAATACAGTATGCCACTGATTTTGGTGTCTTTCGGCATGTTTTACGTGTCAAAGAATTGGTATATTTTGTTATTGCTGTAAAATCAAACATGAAAATCTGAAATTGATTCTTACAATCCAAGATGGCTGCAAAGCTGGTATCCACAACAAATATCAAGGTATGTCTTAGCTGAAATTGCATCTTAGAGACCACATACATTAAGGGTTCAAGGCAGAAGGATAAGTTTCTTTCGTTATATAAAATGTAAAATATTTCATTCAAAGCCAAAATGACCAACCAATATCAACTATGGCCACAAAAATGGACGCCACAAAAACATTGAGTCGCATCTTAACCAACCAAGCATTCTTGAGACCAACTTTGTTTTGTTCCACAACAAACATCAAGGCATATTTTAGCTGAAACTACATCCTAGAGACTAATACATTTCAATTTTGGTCGCAGAGTTTTCATTTCGTATTTTCTTGTTTTCATGTTATCCCTCTAAAGTTGTACCCTTAGCTTTGCAATCATCATGCTGCAAACAATTTTATAGTTTCTGCCATAGGGCATCAAGAATATGAATGTTTTGCGCTTGACACCCATCCAAAGCACTTTTAACAGTTTAATTGCAGTCCAATTATCCAATCTCTAATTGGATTGTTGTTGTTTTTATAATTAAACATATATACACCTTGCTCCTCCGAAAGCAACCTTCATCACTGGTCCAAATCCACTACCTGACATAAAAAGGTCTATACTGATAAGCATGTGCAATTTTCTTTGTGTCTCGGAATGAAACCGAAAGTACATAACAGTGCTGACGTGTTTCTTATCACATCACTTTCCAATAGATGGATTGCACACTAACCTGTACTGTTTTGATGACTTGTGCCAGCTTTATTGGACTATGATAAGAAACATACCAACAACCAAAATGTATGCATACAAAGAGCCACAACTGCTAGATGCCCATGCTGTGTCTTGTTATGGCGCAGTGGCCTACATGCTAGCCATGGGAGCCACAACACACTAAAACTGCAAAAATAACGGGCATAACAACTGGCACACACATACATATAAACGTAGACAAGAAAAAATGAAAAAAGTAAAATATTGATGAACATGTAATATCCGCATATATAGATATTCATATTTGTCTCTTATCTAATACTCTTTTGTTGTTGATTTTGCAAAATCTTTATTCTACTTTATGATCAAGATCCAAATTGGTATATGACTTCAATAAAGGCTTACTTTACTTTATATATATGGAACGGTATTGTGAACAAAGATGGAAGGTCTCAAACGGATTTCTGTGAGTTCGGTTGGCTGAAAGATGAATCAGTCAAATCACTTTGCATTTAACTTTTAGTCAAGGCTAACAGCTCCCTAGAAGTGCATACATTCATTCCTAATGGATATGCAGGTGACCCTTCATATTCCACAGGAAGTTACAGATGCTCTTAAACTCAACTGGCTGTGACATCTGTATTTTCTGCGAGTATAGTATAACAAGCAACTGTCAATATTAATGGCCCTGCTAATAACAAAAGCGATGAAGGATGATTTTGTGCAAGAATCTTACCGAATTTACAGTTCTGGTTGAAAAATTGTAAATGAGTATTTTGGTACATTTTTACAGATAAGTATTATAAACGTGCCACCAAATGCCACCAAAATCAATTTCTTTAAATACTCAGTCAGCTGAAGTTTTAGATATTATATGATATGGCAATTATTCCGGAGATCACATTTTCACTTAATTGATAAATGGTAGGTAAACAGTTAATTTAATGGGAAAAGTGAGTTCCTCGATACCTAGCATGCCGCCAAATATTAAGAATCAATCTCAAAGATGAGCAATGATAATATAAGTTAAGGCTACATGCCTGTTTTGCAACTCTTTTTAGGGTATCGATGACTTCACTTTTGATATATAAGTTGCATTGAACAATTGACCCTTAAAATGTATCCAAAGACGCAAAACGTGGTCTCGCAAGCTACTTAGTAAATAGAGACATGATGTAATATTTTTGACACCATTATAAGCAGTAAAAGATAAACTCCCTGTTTGCAATGTTCTTGAAAATTTTTTTAAGGTCAGATAACAAGAGATTCAAATTCTGCGACTAATAAAACATGACTATACTCATCAAAATAGGTCTTAAAGAATGCTTGATTGGCAAAGATGCAACACACACCTCACTAAATCTAACATTGGTGTTTGTAATGCAATTAAATCGCTCAAAGTGTTCTGAATTGGTGCCAAATGCAAGTGGTTGGTATTCCTGCTGCCTATGAATGACACTTTAGCAGAAACTAGACACTTGTTTGCAACATGACGGTTGCAAGGCTTAGGGTACAACGTCTGACGGATGACATGAAACCTGGTCGTCATTGTCAAATCAGAAAACTATACCCGCAATGATAAAGGTATTCATAGAATGACTCTGCCACATCCACTTGCGGTCATATATTTAAAGTGCAGCAATATTAAAGATCCTACTGAAATTGACCTGAGTGACTAACTTGGTGCAAAGATAAACAAGACAGATGACTCAGGATGGCTCAAAGATGACCAAACAAGTCACTTTTCTGCAAGTGCAAAAGCATGCTCAGCAAACTCGCCTCGAATAACTGAAGCTACTTTATTGTGGTTGATTGACAAATGATAAAATGACCCTTCACGTTGTATGGAAAGGTACTGTTCATTATAATTTAATTTAAATGGGATGGTCTGACAATTTATATGAATGAAAATGTGAATTCAATGACCTCTCAAGTGGATCCAAACACATACAACCTTGTGTCGAATATGCTAGATAAATCTTGTTGTAATGTTTTATGAAACCATTATAGCGGCAATGTGGGATAAAATCCTTCCATTAGAAGTAAGATTTTTCCAGCTCAGAAAACAAGTAATGAAAAACCTGCGACCAATAAAACCTGACCAAACACAACAAAATAGGTCTCAAGATTGCTTGGTTGGTTAAGATACGACTCGATGTTTTTGTGGCATCCATTTGTGTGGCCATAATTGATACTTGGTGCTCATTTTTGCTTTTCATTTGTGCATTTTTGCTGAAATATTTTACTTTTTATATAACGAAAGACACTTATCCTTCTGCCTTGAACCCTAAATGTATTAGTCTCTAGGAAGCAATTTCAGCTTAGATATAAATTTATATTTGTTGTGGAAACCAGCTTAGCAGCCATCTTGATTTGTAAATATCAATTTTAGATTATCATGGTTGATTTTACAGCAAATATAACAAAAATACCTATTTTTTGTCCCGTAAAACATACCAAAAGACACCAAAATCAGTGGCATAATGTATTGAGATATGACTTGTTACACACTTAAACAGATCTTTGGATTTTTATGTAAATTTTATGCAAATTAAGGGTTGCACTTGTCAGCTAATGAAAGGTATGAATTGCTTGATCCAATATATCTTGCAAAGGAGCGCAAAATGACTTCAACAGCTAGTCATTGAGCTCAGATATGACATTTTAACTGTTTTTGAGGTCGTCTTGGCAGCCATCTTGGATTATTTTTATGCAAATTAAGGGTTGCACATATAAGGCAATGAAATATATGAGTTCCTTAGCCCCATTTTCCTGGCAAAAGAGGCCACAATGACTCCAACAGCTTGTAATGAAGCTGAGATATGGCATTTTACCTGTTTTTGAGGTCATTTTGGCAGCCATCTTGGATTTTTATGCAAATTAAGGGTTGCACACGTTCGGCAATGAAAGAAATGAATTTCTTGGCCCTGTTTACCTGGCATACGACACTAAAATCATTTTGATAACATTTCACAGAGCTGAGATATCACCATTTACATATTTGGCGGCCATCTTGGCGGCCATCTTGAATATATTAAAATGCCCAAGGGTGCCAGGGTGGCATCATGCAGATCCTGATTCAGTAGGCTTTGAAGATACAGAAACCACCGAGAACCATTGTGGGGCCAAAATTTTTGGGTTTTGTGCTTCGGCACCAGACTATAGTTCTGTTTGGCTGGGCCCTGCTCTACTTGAAACCATACTTGATGAAATGAAGTGGGCAATATCACCTAAAGAACGTCCAAGTTAACAGTAAATAGTTCCAGAGAGTCAAGTTAACTGAGCCAATTTCAGGCAGTCCACAGGTCAGATAACGAGCGAGACGTACAACCCATGACCCTTCATGGCAAACAGTGCGAACATATCGATGCCTTATAGGCGCGGTATGGCAGGGAGCCCACTGCAGGCTTTCCACCGAGCCGCACTGTCATCGCCGTTTGGCCTACATGATTTCTACATAGTTTTATACGTATGGTTCGATACATCGGGTTCAAATACCATGATAATAAACCACCTCGTTGTTTGCTAATTCCTCGTCTATCCTCAAAGATCACCCAAATCATGATAAAATGAATAGTTTTGAAGAAATCTGCCGCGTGTTGAGAGAACGTCCATCGCTTTCCGTGTTCGACAAGACAAGCGACGCAACTGTACAAGCCTTACCTTACGACTACGAGTATGGCGAGAGTGTCCGGCCTTCGCAACGCCAGACACTCTCACTATACTCGCAGGGCTAGACAGGCACATACACGACATGTCGATCCCCATTGCAGAAATCTTTATATCCACACAGTCCAATATATGGAGCTTGGTGGCAGGGCAGGGCTGTGAGTTACCGGCGTTATACGGCCTGGCCGTATAACGCCAGTAACTCACAGCCCGGCCTTGCTGCGGTTCCGTAGCCCTACCACTCCCTTTGCTGGTTGTGTTGAGCTACTGTATACAGAGAAATAGCGGCCGCTTGATCAGTGTTTGTAAAGTCGGGCGCGTTCGCGTTCTACAGGTACTAGTGAAAACGTTGCCTCGAATTTAAACGGAGTGTTTAGCCCGAGTATTTTTGCCTTTGCCACACTCCTTTAGAGGCTAAACCCACGGGATACGTGTGTGGTTCGATACATAGCGGCCGCTGCTAGCTTTGCATGGCAGGGCTGTGTACGTGTTACCGGCGTTATACGGGAGGCCGTGTCACCGCCGGTAACACACACAGCCCTGCCATGCAGAACTAGGCCGCAGCGTGCTGCGTGGTATGCAATTTTACTATGCATACCCACACGGCGGCCGCTGTGTATCGAACCACACGTAACCGTGGGCTAGCGGCAAGCCATCGTTTTGTTGGGGTTTGGGCACAGACTGTCTATGGTTTGGGAGAGGCGGCCCTACACTTTACAGCGAGGGGATCGCTGGTTGCCGGCGTGTAGGCCTACTGTACTAGCGACGGGACCGCCGGCCGCTGGCTTACCACCTCGAGTGTACATTGGAGCGAGGGGACCGCTGGCAGCCGACGAACCACCACGAGTGTTTTGTCCACTTTTAACCAAAACTGGTAACTGTTTAATATAGAATGGGACGTGTCGGTAACTTGGACGTCCATGAGATGATATTGAAGACTAGAAGCTGAGAGTTATCGCTGAAATACCCCAAATATCATGTCCAACATCCGAGTGTGATGATCCCAAACCCTCTGGCATTAAACTGTAACAATCATGACGTTGACAATTATTCAATTTTCATGTTGGGCTTTTCTGCGGGGTGTCCCACTCTGTTTTCTTTTCTCGAACGGGCCTCTTTTTTTTCTTCTGAGTTTTTTTTTTTTTTTTTTTGGTAACCTCTTTTTTTTTTTTTTTTTTTTTTTGGTAACCTCGCTTTGGTTTTTTTTCCAAGCTGACCTCGTTTTGGTTTCTTTACAGCCTCAACGCCGGCGCGATCTCGGTCGACTTTTCAATTGTGATTCTCTTTCTTTTTTAGTCAGACCTGATGGTGGTTCGTTTTGTTTATTGTAGTAGTGCAAGTACTATTTGTGGTTTTGTTTTTAATCATTTCAATATTTTTTGTGTGTGCTTGATTTTGTTTTCTTTTTCCCTTATAATCAGCATTCATTGCACCTTTATATCAAATACACGTGTATGTGTACGTCAATAAGTATGGGAGTGTGGTATTTCCAAATTTTGAAAAGTTTATCTTCTCATTACGGTTTAAAGAATATTTTACAATTAAGCATTACATAACATTCTGCCCTTTTTTGCAATAATACTTTTCTCGTTTATTTTTTTCTTCCGTAATTCCATCGAATTTTTATTTCAATCAAGAAAGACGGTTGCACGTCATCTTTATCTGTACAGGCACATTCAAATATTTAATGACACGTATTTTCAAATGAATGCTATTTTTATGAAAAGGTACATTAATAAAATGCAATGATATGGACGAAAGAACTTTTTTCTTTATTATTCATACACGTTTAAGACTTGTTTTTAGAAAGAAAATTTGACAGTTTATTTTACTCTATGACGATAAATATTTTTGAAACATTTGGGCGCGCCGTAGTAGCAAATTCCATAATAATGAAACTGTTGATCTAATATGAAGTTTAACAAAAATTAAGGAAAATATCAGTTTATGTAAATTCATTGGCACATTTTGAGTACAAAATGAAATGATAAGAAGTGCATTTCTAACGTAACAGTACCGGGGAAATTTATTTTATGACTACTTTTAAAGGTGTGATGCTATACCGAAGGAAAGTTTTTGCGCAAGCCTCTTATCATGTGCTAGTCACTATAAATAGTTAGAATAAATTTAAAATTTCATTACCATACTCTGAGTAAGGGAGGACGGCGCGCTCTCTAATCCGAGTATGTCTGCTCGCCTTGTACTTCAATACTTAAGTTAAATTTTCCAGATACGCCATTGATGATATAGTGTGTAAGGTGACTTTGCGATACTAGTCGCAGGTTACGGCTGTACATTCAACTTCATCAACCTAGTGGTATCCAAGGCTACCGACTGTTTGTTGAAATTACGATAACAAGAGTGTTTGATGACAAAACAACACTAAATTCAGTGATTTTTCGACACTGTCCGGGTGAATAAGCAGCATGTACCTTGACATAATGACTATTTTTCACTGTTTACGATGCAGCTCATTCTGAACAAAAGTTAGGCAAGTACAGGCACGTCACGAGGCATAGTTTAAGTCTGTGCAGTGGTGCAGTACTTCAGGGCAGCCTTGCATACTTAATGTAAAGACACGGCCATGATCTCAATTTCTCAGTTTACAATTCGTTGATAAGTATGTCATAAAGTAGGGAGTGCTTAAGAATGCTTGGACAATTTTTTTGTAATTTATTCAAAGTACAATGAAGGACCTGACTTGCCACTTTACACAACACTCAAAATTAATGCTCCTTTTCAGTCGGTAGTCTATGTCATTCCTATCCCCTAGGCACACTTGGTTCTTTTTCCTTCTACATTTGACACATGGCATTGTCCTTCCAATAATATCAGCCTACTTTATTAGATTGTTATTACACTTATTTAGTTGTTAGGTTATTTCAACAACTTAGCTAATTGAGCGATTTAGCTAGTAAGTTGTTTTGACGGTGATATTTTCGCCGGGTGACTTGGTAGCGTACGTTGTGAGTTCAAATTGGATCGAACATCTACTGAATGTTATTGCCTTTGTTGATAGCTGTGCTGGTGGACAGAATTGTCCCCGAGGCTCTCTTTCTCCGAGCTAAGCTATTGATTCATTTCTTTGATAAAGTTTGTGTGCGATGTGCGATAGTGAGTATGTGAGTGCGAGTGCTTCATGAACTCTTCAGCATGAGGAGGGGTCGCAGCCAGAATAACAAATATTGTATTAGCTCGGATATTAAACACCAGTTTTTTGAGGATTGGGATTTGGCTGAGTGGTTTGGACTGTGCTGTTAGCTTGGTACGTTGTGAGTTCGGATCCTATGGAAAATTTACTGAATGTTCGACGATGTCCCTTCCTTTTCACTTCATTGTCTATCTTGTTTTTTTCCTTTTCCGTCTCTGTTTGTCACCCAGTCTGTTTGTGTTTTTGTCATATTATTTCTGCTTTTGTGTTTACATCTACTCCTCACTAAGTAGATCATAAACTACGCTAAGTCAGAAAGAGAACACAGCAGTGTTCAGAAAGCAAGTACACATTTCGGCAGTGTGCAGCCTGTAAAACGCAATGTGGGCATATAGTTGTCATGATCTTGAATTTTGTCTTTAAACCGACATTCAGCCTTTCGTTTTCTTGCTCTTTACCTAGACACTTGTAATTATTTGCTCTACGTCAGTACTATCCCCCAGACAAATTGGTTATCTTTCCTTCTATAATTAACATATCTTGCCCTATGTTGATATTGGCCAAATTTTCAATGATTTCCATTTTTCGTACTATTTCCGCCTTTGTGTTTGCCTCTCCTTCTCACTAAGTCTGTGTTTGATTGTCTGTCTGTCTGTCTGTCTGTCTGTCTGTCTGTCTGTCTGTCTGCCTGAATGTCTGACTGAGTGTCTACATATATTTATGTATCCCACTTTGCTTCTTTCTCTTTTTCTCCGACTATTCCCATTCCTTTGTATTGGTTAATGACACGAGTCATTTGTCATTAATGAAAAAAAATTCGGAACATATAATTAATAAAAGTGTTGCGAATTCCACAAGGAAATAAGTATGATACTCGAAGAAAAATTATCAAGAATCAAGAAAAAGCAGTCCATTTAACTTCTAACGTATTTTTATTATAAGAGTGAAATGTCAAGATAAACTGTATTTTTGTCAATGTCACAGTCTTGAGAATTTTCTTTTCGTGACCATTTTTAAACCTACCGGTATGATGCTATACTAAAGTTTGGCCAGTAGTTCACCAAGCTTGTAAATATGTGCGGATCACTCAAAATCGATAAAACATATGTTTATGTTCTTCGTCACTACTCCAGTAATATAAGTAAGGGGCAACACACAAGTTCTAAAAATAATTCGTGTATACATTGCAAATTCAGCTTGCAACACACGCCTTCCCGCTTTGTACTTCAATACGTAGTAATTTTCCAGAATACGAAATTTTTTATTAGTGATTTAGAGTGTAAGGTGACTTTGCGATACTTGCAGCAGGTTACGGCAGTACTTTTAACTTTAACCGAGAGGTAGCAAAGGCTGCTTGTTAAAATTACGAAAACTGCAAGGGCCCCTCATGACAAAAACAACAATACATTACACGACCTTTCGACCCGACCCGCGCAAGTAAGCTTATCTGTACAACATGTCGTATCTTTTCAATTTTTACGGTACAGTTCATAGCGAAGAATGGTTAGGCAAGAACAGGCACACATATATAAGCTTAATTTAATAAGTTAAATGTTGTACCTGATAGGTTTGTACATGCACGTCGTAAAGGGTCACAAGGTCGAAAGGTACTCTCCCAGGGCAAACAACGCACATCAATAATCCCTTATGAGATCCTAAAGAACGATAAGTTACATTATCACAAATCTAGGGTCACTCAAGAAAAAGGTGTCTTAAACATTTGTATTTGTTAAAGGCATTTGTTGATTGCAATAAAAATCTGAAAATGTAAAAACTATTAAGCAGAATACTGCTAATTCTCTGTATTTTTCAGCATTGTCTTGCAATTTGTCTAGAAAGTATATAATTTGATAGTAAGAAATGTGATATTTGTGAGGGTGAGGTATAGAAATATCGGAAAGTGTGGGCTTGCTTAATCACTTTCTTATTCGTTGACTTTACGGTAAGTTAGAAAGAGACGACAGTGGTTCGGTGATCAAAAAGCATTGTTGCGGCAATATGCAACCTGTGACATGCACAAAGAAGACCGATATACGTCATCTTGCATTTAATTTTAGGAACTGGCGGCCAACTTACTTTGTCTTTCTATCCCAATAGAAACATGCAAGGATCTACTGCTTTTAGCAGCGTCTTTAAATGGGTTATTAATCGATTTGTATGCTTTCAGCATGTTCAAAATTAGAAATATATTATTACCTATAGTAAAATTATCCAAGCTTAGCAGAACCAATCATTTTTGACAAGTCGTTGAACAGTAAAGACTTGAATAGTACAGCTTTCTTTTAAATACTGTCATTAATATTATTATGTTTTCATCTAAACTACTGAGTCGCTCTGAGTAAACATGCTGGAGTTTGTTGATACGCAGCTTCAAAGAGCGGAGACTAATGTCGTTTCCCCTTAATTTCGTGTTTTTTTAGATTCGTTTCGTTTTTTTAAGTGTACACTTAAAAAAACGAAAAAAGACGCTGCTAAATTTGTTAAGGATTAATTTATTTCTTCGTTTTGCCAGTATTTCTGTGTACGCCTTAGACTCCAAATTATGGAGCGTACCCAATATGTTCTCGTTAACCCTTTGAGTGCGATAATTTTTCCCACCAAAATTTTAGTGCGACATTTTACCAATTTTTCTGAATATTTCTGTCATTCTTTTGAGTATGTTTGAATAAATGGACATCGCATTTCATACGATAAAGCTTTTTATCAAAAGTTTGACAAAAAATCAGAAAAGAATTGACTGGTGTATGATTTTTAAAGGCAACAAAAATTGACTTTGGCACTCAAAGGGTAAATAAAGAAAGGTTATTTCTTTGGGATTTCTCACTATCTTCAGTGTGTGCTGTTTGTGTGCTCCGTTCAGGTCTATATAAATTTATGTGACCTTCTTTAACTTTCTTTACCGCCTTTCAATCGATCTATTGGTCCATGTCGTCTGTAGAAAGTTAGTCCTCAAATTCTGTTTGTCTGCCTGCAAATGAGTGTATACTTATTTACCGGCCATACTTTATGTCCATTTGTGTTGCACCTTGTGTCAATCTGTCTGTCTGTCTGTCTGTCTGTCTGTCTCTCTCTCTGTCTGTCTGTCTGTCTGTCTCTCTCTCTCTCTCTCTCTCTCTCTCTGTCTCTCTGTCTCTCTCTCTGTCTGTCTCTCTCTCTCTCTCTCTCTCTCTCTCTCTCTCTCTCTCTCTCTCTCTCTCTCTCTCTCCCCTTAGCTCTGTTGTCGAACAAATTTGAAAACTGCCTGATTTTTGCGCCGGACAAGGTGCCAAGGGGTGATTCAACAAAGACAATTTCGAGGCGATTCTCAAGAACCAAATGACTCCGAACACAGTTGAAATTTCAGACACGAATCAAAATGGTAAAAGTTAGTCATGCCTGGACGGGTCAACACCAATTTTCAGGAGATGATTAATATAAGACCATTCAGAATTCAGGTTGTTGTATTGCTTGGTTTCTAGGCGACCTGGGCACTTTTCGACAACATTCTTTGAATTATATACAAAAGAGAACATCCTTGGATAGCATAGTGTTGCTAAATAATAAATTGATATGATAATTGTCATCATAATGAATTATACTGTATGTTGACAACGCGTTGGTGTTCAATGAATTTTCTTCATTTGGTAACGTGTTGTTGCAAAGCGAAAGGCGTTGTCAGGCAACATACTAATTGTAAATAACAAACGAGTGGAAAAACGACGTAGGCGTTTCACTTAGTATTGACGAACATCGAAAAGATGTTCGCTGGAAGACGGCCAAAGTGAGCTCCCTAGTTATGTACTTAAAATATCAGCCAATGAAAATCGGACATTCATGGTCATTCACTTCTTTTCGACCAATGACTGACAGCCAAAGCTCCAGTGGTTGCCATGCAAAGTGTATAAAGTAGGCCTCCATTCTGTGCTTGTATAATTAGTTAATAGGGCGAGGCCGACAGAAGCTACTCCAGAAAACATCAAGTACAGTAAATTGCAGGTGAGCATTCAGAATGTTAGGTTATGGTTAAACCATACAGTTGGAGAGTATCTCTGAGTTGATGGACATTTAAAACTGTAAAAATTGCTTTACTCCAGCAATTAAAGCAGCTCAGCGTTAAGTTAGAATGCACCTCATTGAAAGATACTCAGACTTTTACAATACTTCTATGATCTATCGCTTGTGTGGGCTCGTTTTGAAGGTCATGAAGTAAGAGGGATTTTCACCGGCTTACTTTTCTAAAAATCGGAAATGTTGTTTTTTTCATAGAGTGAAAATAGGGATGGCGGCTAACTTGAAATTCAACTATCGCTAAATTTTTCAATGATCGGAAACTTTGCACAGTGACCCCGATTTTTAATCGCGATTTGGCAAGAGAATGCTTCAAAGTTTCATTGACGAAAGTTGAGCAAAGTCTTTCAGTTTTTCGGTGTGTGTTCTGCTTTAATAATTATGTGCTTTGTAGAAAGCCAAATAGGTTAAAATATGTACGGTACAAATAACGAGGTGAATATTTTATAAATGTTTCATTTACATTACTAGTACTCAAGTAAGTTAATGCATGGGTGTTTGTACCCATCAAGCCCAAAAGTAAGAAAATGATCATTATCTTTAAAAAACCACCAGATTTGATTGATATTTGGCCCAATTATTGGAATTATTAAATTCTTTAAAAAAATGTCTGCCTAAATCTTGACGAGTTGAGTCACGTGACCAAATCTGATATTTTCCCGCCAAAATTTACGTCTTTATTAATTTTATATTCCAACCGTAAACCGTTAAATTTTCTTGATTTTCTTTGCACTTTTGGAAACAACATCTATCATATTCTTTCAAAAATACATGGCACTCTTGAAACTCTATCTATATTCTTTCTGATATTCAAAATATTCATGTAAAACGTCAAAAATATTGTATTTGTTGTTTTTTGTGAAGAAATAATATTCAAAATTCAATAATTTTGCATCTGCCACTAGTTCTAACACAAGTTCCCATCCCATTTTACATTAATTGGTCATAATATTTTAAATATTTTGATGTTTAGCGGTTGGAATATTCACTTATTTGCAAATATACAATTTGGCGGGAAAATAACAGATTATGGTCACGTGACACTGACTTGGGTAATATATTATGATAATTTCAGCTTAATCAAATGCGAAACATATTTTTGGCAATTTTCACAATTTTCTGACCAGGTCTGATTAAAAGTATGTTCAAACTGATTTTACATGTATGTAAGCCTATGCCCATGCATTAACATACCTGAGTACTTTGAAAATAACGTTTCAATACACAGCAAAACTAATATGGCAATAAATTCCACTGGAAAGCTGTAGCCAGGACGAGAGAAATATAGATCGGTTGTGATGCTACGGTGATGATTTATTTTTATCCGAACAGTTTAAAACATAGGAATTTCGGCCATTTTGAATTTCAAATATCGGCAAATGCTTGGTAATTTGTTTCTCTAGTACCAACATTTGCACGATGACTCCTGAATTTTTTTCGTGGTTTGGCAAGAGAGGGGTTGAAAGATTAGTTGAGGAAAGTTTGAGAAGTCACTTTCGAGGCGTAAACTACCTTAGACGAATAGGACATCTGCAACTTTCTCTCAAATTCCTCAAAATGTACTCGAGTTTAATCATCATTGTAACGTACGTTTATCGAAAGTTTACTTTAAATTGGCCAGTGTAATTCGTTTGACCATACACTTCATAGAAATAGAGATTCCAGAGTACAAGTGCAGTCAGCCTTTTCATTGTAGCATTTGTTTATCAGCATAACTTGAACCACAAAACATTGCACGAAACTGTAACTCTGTTTAGACCAACGAAAGACAATGAGATTGATAGAATGTGTTCTGTTACTAAATTGATGTGCTGTCAAAATTTGTCACTCATGGATATTAATCACTATATGACTTTTTGCTCGTTGCAGGGATATCGGTAAATCCTTACTATTTCGTGCAACAAAAAAAACTAATAGTGATTCCATACTTGCTAGCACTATGCATCATTGTTAAAACAGTTAGGAAGTCGAACCGATAAAAACTTTTTTACAAAAGTAAATCTTCAAGTTGTGGTTTTGATTCTAAAGTAAGCTGCATAAAATAGATTTGGATAAGTTGAAAAGAAATGTTGGATACATCAGCAAACTGACAATAATCAACTAACGAATTTTCTTACTTCGTAGCGTTGAGCAGTATGAGCAGGTATGCTCGCTTAACGACCCCGCCTCCGAAGGACCTGGACTATCGGGCTACAAAAATATTAGAGTCGCGGCTACAGCGTGCCGACTCTTTCTGTAGCATTGAAACTTGCCAAGTGAATAATCGAATTTAGCCATACTTGTTTTTGAATGAGCCGAAGTGTTATCTGTGCTTTGTTTTGGTCGATATCAAGTGTTGCAGGCTTTGAGCGACAGACTGGTCTTGTTTGTCCATGCAAATTTTTCTCTTCGATACAGCAAATCATTTGATCATTCCCATAGCAACAAGGTGACATTGCAAGCTGCGAAACGCATAAAGAAATGATTAAATATGGTTGAAACTTGGGACACCTCATTTAAAAAGACTCCTCAACTATTCGACATAACATTGTAAAACAAAATACATGTATTTGCTACCATACGTGGTCGCTGAATGCCTTCCTAAAATACAATTTCTCTTTCAATCGATAAAATATTTTATTCATATTGTGCTCATGAATTACGGAGATCTTTATGTACTAATAGTTGTACAAATTTTCCCCTTTTCATTTTCAAGGTCTCCATTGTAACCCCTACTTCACAAGATGAGGTGGGTCGATAAAGCTATTTATATAATATTTCTAATTGAGCAATAGTTGCCTTTCTAGTGGGCTTTTGAATGGTCTTCAGAACCTAATCGGACATGTTAATTTGATTTACGATAAGCTTTAGATTACAACTCGTTGAAAAAATTAAAGTAGTATTATCATATTTACAATGGTTGCAAGCCTACACTATTTGTTATTGAATTCTTGTAAATAAACTTATTTTCTTTTTTTAACAGATTTCAAATAGCGTTGTTACTTGTAACTATCTTCTTGTATTTGACTTATGACGGAACTGACGGTAAGATATTCTTTCTCAACTTGCAGAAATCCTGATTGAACAGGAAAACTAAACAATTTGGATAAATGAAAACAATATGAAAAGAAATGAATGAGAAACACGCTAACTGACTTCTCGGTAGGCGTTTGAAACTGACACACAGAGGAGCACTACCGACAGTTGACCAAGTAAACATGTTTCAACATGGGGTAAATTTTGCGCTAGGTATCTAGAAAATAAATCCATGCATTTTTATGGGAAATTTGTATAGTAATGCGTAGAGACAGGTGAAGTTGAAAACTGTTGGAATAAAAAATAGGGCAAATTTATAGTGTATTGCGTACAAATAAATCAAATAAAATATTAGAATAACGGAGACGTTTTTCTAGACTACTAATAATGAGTTAGAACCCAATCGAAAATTTACTGTGATTTCTATCCTGGGTTGATAGCTCTGCTGGTGGACAGAATTGTCCCCAAGACTGTATTTCGCTCAGTAAAGCGATGATTTTATAGCTCTGATAAAGTTTGGGTGCAATATGTGATAGCGAGTATGTGAGTGCGAGCGCTTTATGAACCCTACGGCGTGTTGAGGAGTCAGAATAAACTAACAAATTAGCTCGGTTATTGAACCACTTTTTAAGGGAGGGGGTTTGGCCAAACGGTTTTGGCTGTGGCGTCTTCGCTAGGTGACTGGGCACCGTACTTTGTAAGTTCAAACTCGATCGAAAATTTACTGTAATTTCCATGTCAATAGCACAATGTCATATATTCTTGTGCTTATTTTTAGCAGGCAGCTTTCCTTTTTTCTGTTTTACCATCTTGTAGTATTCTCCATTCTCCTTGAGGATATGTCGAATATGTTATGATTCTCTTTACTTCCGTTTCTATTTTGCCAGGTCAATGTACAGTACCAACTCTTACAGCGCCTCTACAATGGGTTGGTGGCACTGCACCGACACCTAACATCGCCGATGGCGCCACCGCCGATGTTGAGTGTGACACCGGGTACACACTCGTTGGCACAGCTACTTTAAGCTGTTCAAGTACAACCTTAAGCGCATTACCAACATGTGAAGGTAAGAATATATATTTTACACATTAGCATCATGGTGCAAATATATTTCCATACCAGATCCACCTGATAAAATTTGATTGATAAGACCATACAATAGAAAACCTCCTGAATTGAGAAATACATTTTGAAAATCTCGAAGTCAATTCCTCTATCAAAAGAGCATTAAATGACTCGCTTAATTACCAGCTATCCGGATCCAAAATCAATGCCAAACTTCATATAATATAGTTGACAGGCCCAGAGATACGTTTCTTGACTCGTCGACATTCATTTCTTTCTTCAGCGGACTGTACTGATCCTGGTGCAGCACCGACCAACGGTCAAAAAACTGGAGCTACCTACACACATGGATCAACGGTGACCTATACTTGTGATACTGGCTACACATTAAGCGCTACTGGTGACCTTACCTGCTCAGATGGTTCATGGGATAACCAGGTCCCAACTTGCACCGGTAGGACTTGATAATACTTGACTTTTTGACAAAAGTAATATGCTGCGTATCTCCATCGTCTTGTAAAAGATTGAGAACTTTAAGGCTTGTACCGTAGTGAGGTATGATCGCAACGAATAAATCAAAAGCAACGTGGTTTTGTGTTGAATCAGTCTGCCAATGCTGTCACTAGAAAACTTATACATAATATTTTCAATGGTAACACACGTAAACAATTCCATGGAATTTGGAATCGAGAAAACGCTACATTATTAGCTCACGTGTGTAAACACGTGGGCTAATGTCATAGCGATGTCTGTCTGTCTGTCCGTATGTGTGTGTGTGTGAGTGTGTCTGTCTGTCTGTCTGTCTGTCTGTCTGTCTGTCTGTCTGTCTGTCTGTCTGTCTGTTTACAGGATAACTCAAAAACGCCTGAACGGATTCAAGTCAGATTTGGTAGACAGGTACCATATGCTATTTGCAAGAACTGATTAGATTTTGGTTAGTGTGGCTTGCATATTATAGAAGTTATGCAATATTGTTTTTTTTTCCGTACAATGGTTTCCCTATGGAGACGGTAATGACAGTGTAGACATATATCAAGAAATACTGCACAAAATTTCATAAAACATTTCACAGATGACAGTCTCAAAACATTATAATGATAATGTGAGTGTCATGTCAATTATCTTCTCATTTGCATATTTATTGAACTTTTGTTATTAGTGAGATAACTCTGAAATTCCTAAACGAAACTTGATGATACTTGCAACAAATATTGATCTGATATATATCTAATTATACTTAGAAGCATTTGGCAGTGTCAAGTTAATAAATAGCTCATTTGCATATTTTATGAAGTTTTGTAATTAGTCATATAACTCCGATATAACTTCACCAAATGCGACGAAATCTGCTGCAGATACTGATCTGACTGATATCTAACTGTAGTGTAAAGCATTTAGTAGTGTGAAATTAATTAAGGGTTCATTTGCATATTTAATGAACTTTGTAATTAGTGACATTACTCTAAAATTACAGCACTAAATTAAATAAAACGTGCTACAAATGTTGATCTGATGGATATCTAGTTGTCCCATGAAGCATTGAGCATTGTCAAGTTAATTAACAGCTCATTTGCATATTAAATAAAGTTTTGTAATTAGTGATTAAACTCTGAGAGTACTGTGCGAAGTTGAAAAAACCTGTTACATATAGTGATAACATATATCTTATTGTTCTGTGAAGGGTACTACTATTAATGAACCTGTTGTAAAACACGTGAGCATATTCAGTTCATATCTTGTTTGTATTCTTTTACGGTAGAATTCGCCTCGGCGACAGATATTCTGATTCTCAAAACTTTTTAACAGAATTACATTTCGTCTTCTACAATATTTGTGTAAAAAATCGAATATTTTATTTTCCCAAAAACAATTCACACGATAACGGTCATTTTGAATTTCAGGAGTAACTAGTGGGTAATTTATTTCCTCAGTAAAAAATTGTCAACGGTAAACCCAGATATTTATTCTTGATTGCGAAGGGAATTGGTTTAGAGTTTCCCAGGGAAAGTTTGAACACACGTTTAGGTCTTTCAATTTCAACTACCTAAAGTGTGTTTCCAGATTATACAAAGCCATGAGACATAAGCATGTATTCAGATTACTCTTCCATAGTAAACACCTATTAAGCTGGTCATGAGGGCTATAGAGCACATTTATCACCCTGAGGGGCCATGCGTTACCAGAAACACATCGGTTTCCCAAGGCCGTTGACCTAAGGGTATATCTATATGTTTCGGGTACCACATTGCCATGAAGGGTGATTAAAAGTCGTTATGGTCGTATTATCGCGAATAGAGAAGGGATACAGGTGTTTTATAGCACTGCATATGATCATGCTGTTCTATGTTATTGCTTTTAATATGTTCTTATGTATAGGGACAGTATCAATACATTCGAGAACGTAACTGGACGATGCTCAGTAGTGGTAACAGCAGTGCCGATTTCTTCACAAACAGGAGCAAAAAGTGCCGCTAGCATGCAACATAACTTCGTTTGTTTCACTTGAATATTTGTTATCAATGAAGGTTTTAAAATCCTACGCAGTTGGAATGGAATCGTACTGTTTTTATGGTCAGAGGCTCGTCGCTATCCCTGGCACTCTTTTCACTCTAATCATCCACCATTGCTTCAAAGCTGCTGACTGCACTGGAGTTAGGGTCGGGTGACAAATGTTCGAATATTATCTGCGTAGGGAAATATCGTTGAAATGATATTCTCTGACATTATTTTTTCTAACGACCTAGCAGGGACTGAGCGTATATCTATTTTCTCCTCACGTGATATGTTCTGGTGATTCTCGACATGCAACCAGCATGTGTTGCATTATATTTAAGCGATAAAGCATCCCCGGCGATAGTATACCCGAGATTTAAATCAGTTCACTACATATATATTCAATTTATCTCTGTCGTATTTTTCAGAGGAGACAGCTACTACTGAAGCCGCACCAACTGAGAGTAACTCAGGTTCGAATACTATCTCAATAGGGATATTCCATTGAAATAATATCCTCTGACGTTATTTTTTCCAGCCTAGCTGAGACTGGACGTATCTATTTCTCGTAATTTGATAAGTTATAGTGAATCGTGATACGCAATCAGCAAATGGTGTGTTATAATATATACATATGCACCTGTATATCAAATTTATCTATGTCGTGTTTTGTTTTGTTTTGTTTTGTTTTCAGAGGGGACAGCTACCACTGAAGACGCAACAACTGAGGATGACTCAGGTAAGTTTTGTTGCTTTTATCAATTTTGTCTTTAAAGTAATAATGAAAACCAATAGTTCGGATGGTTCGAATGGTGCCTGGTGCTTCGTCGGAATAAAATTTTAAAATAAAGTATCGACGAAAATTTGGGTATTTTACAAACGTATACGAATTCATTTGAACGATTACGTCCACATTAAATCCACATACATATATATTTCATGGTCAGAAAATGGCGCCGGAGTTGCAACGTTTGGTTATTTGATGATCCCTGCAGTAATGTTGGCCGTCTTCAGCAATTAGGAAGTTTAGATGTAAGTATTTTACACATTGCGTCTCTCTTTTGGAAGCGTTTACCTCCATAAGCTTGAGACTGTAGATAATAACTGAGGCAATACACAAGAATGGAACAGTCTAGAAAAAATATACATATTTATCGGATCGAAGATCTTGCTTTTTTATTATCGAGATACGGATTTTGTTTTGTTTTTAATCTCATATTTATGTTTGTTTTATAATCTCAAAGTGTTTCTTTCCCTTTTTTCTTCCAATGAATGTCATGAATCACACTAAATAGTTTCATAATTTAAGCTTAACATTGATGCACGATGATTCTAAGCATAGTAAGACAAGCTAATCAAACATGTTCAATAGAATACATGTAATGGTAGTTATTTTATTGTTTCGTCATCTATCTCCTATTTCTTTCTTTCTTTTACAGAACCTGGCAGAGTACATCAATACACTGTAGTTTAAAAGGTGCATCAGTAGAAACGTTGTCAGTTTTAAACCTATCACCGTGATCACTTTAGTGGATTTTTGACAGTGCTATGGATGACGTAAAACGAGGAATCTTCAAGTCAAGGACTACTTAGTTTTTAGAATGACTCCGTACTTGAGATTCACATTGGTCTAGCAGATAGGTTTTTAACGCATTTCTAGCATGAAATTACCATTAACATTTCAGTTTAGTTTTCCAATATTGCAAATTGAAGCACTTTACATCAATGTAGCAGACAGTGTCGGCAACACTGATGTTTTTAAAAGTGGAACTTTGCAATTGCTTAATGAACACATGTGGTGAAAAATTGTCGTTCCAGTTGTCTAGATAGTCTTAGTATTTCATCATCGTAATTTGTTACATGGGGTGATGATGGATCAGGAAATATTATGACATGTTAAACATTTGGTCAGGTTCCCTGCATGTTCTGGTAAATGCTTTCGGTTTCAATAGAATAAAGAATGTCTTTAGCTCTAATTGGATCAAATTGAATCCGATTCGATTATTTTCTTTCCTGGATTTAAAGACATTTTAAAATATAAGTGTTGCACCGGAAAATAGCTCCTTGCTTACAGCATATTAATCCATGGATGCCGATGACACAATGTCTGCTATGATATTCTTGCACAGGCTAGAAGATTCTCTCTCTCTCTCTCTCTCTCTCTCTCTCTCTCTCTCTCTCTCTCTCTCTCTCTCTCTCTCTCTCTCTCTCTCTCTCTCTCTGTCTGTCTGTCTCTCTCTCTTAATTCAATTCTTCTCTACTGATACAGATGAGCGGGTAGGCTTTGAAGTGAATGGAAAATTCTTCATTTCGTTTATGTAAAACCGGAGTATTGTACTTTATAGGCGTGACAACACTAAAGCGAAGGTACTTAAAAGCTTTCTGAAATTTTGTTGAATGTTAAAACCACAGTGTCTGTCTGAGAGTTAGGATCAAAGTCCTGTACTACTCCAATGTAAATGAAAACATGAGGTTATTTTCTCCAAAGAGCTATGAGACTGAAGGGGAATCGTTTTAACTTTCCGAAATAATGTTGGTAATCTATGAACGTGAATTTGTAAATCTGAGTAAATACCTTTTGAAGACACTTCAACATACGTTTTGCAGTAAATGTTATAAACTGGATATCTTGTTGCCAGTTGCATCATTGCGTGGTGTAGAAATACTTGACGTCAAACTTAAATGAAAAACTGACAAATAAATCGATTATTGTCCGGCTTGCTAACGATTAATGCAAAAAAAAAAAACTACTATGATCATTTAAACTCAGTTCAACCTGATGCTGGTCCAGATATCGTCTCACTCGGCTGTATCAGTTTTCTCTCCCAATTCAGAAAATCTCTCCTGAACTGTGATATTTCCAATTAAGACATGTATTTTCTATCACAGTTCCTCTATGTGTGTTTTTAAACGGTCTCCCCTCTCCTTTAATGAACACGCTAATTGCAAACTGCTCACTCGACCAAACACTGCTGTCAGTCAATAACTTTGTCTAATCACCCACCGTGTTGACCTTATCAGGGAATGAAATAAGTCGATCGACCTCCAGCGATATACTGATGACGTGAAAGATAGAAATCAAAAGGTACTTGCTATCGCAGTTCAGTGTTTGGTCGAGTGAGCAGAGGCTGCAATTAGCGTTTCCAATAAAGGGGGGGGGGGGGGCTGTTTATAACTGAATGAACTGACTTCGTACTCTCCATTCGATCAGAAGTGAAAGGGAAATTTGATTGCACACAACCAAAGATAATTTTTATGCATATAAGGCAACATTAATTAAGCACACTGAAAAGCGAAGAAATAGTCTACTTGAGTGCCAGACAAGTGAGATACTGCTGGACTAGTTTTGTTTAAAGGAACAAAGTCGGGCATTTTCATGAAATTTGTTTGATACGACACTATTTGTACTCTTTGACATGTAGAAAGATCCTGAATGAACGGGTAAATATGCCGTATATTCGACCCCGGTTTGAGACACATTAAATGAAACCATCGCAAGAATAAATAAATGGTCATGGCATTGTTATTCTCACCGTTCAACTCAACGACTCTCACGTTCTGCTAAACAAGAGCTACACATTAACATTCATCGGTCATTGTTTTTTGCTTTTTCAGAGAGAGAGAGAGAGAGAGAGAGAGAGAGAGAGAGAGAGAGAGAGCGTCTACGAAATATCTAAAGATGTGACTATACACTAGGCACATCCATATTCTGCTTGCCTAGGCCAACTTGCTGCGCTGTTTTCAGAGACAAGGTCCAAAGTCTTTGCCTATTAAAGATGACCGAACGACAAACGGACCATGCTCATAAAAACAGTTTCAGCAGGAGCCATAGAGGCCTTTTAATGTCAAGGAACAAGGTCACTTCATTTTATAAGGGAATAAAAGTAGATACTGCCAATGCTCAACTTTCTTATTTATTATTCATCAACTTTATCTGATGGTAAGACGTAACGATGTCGTTTTTAATTTGCAAAAAAAAATCGTTTAGGATGGTATATTTAACCCTCTCTCCGGGCGACTGCGCTACATCGAAGCTTCAGGCTTACATCACTGCCAAAATTTGCAAAATTTTGGTGATGTACGCTGTATCGTAAAACAAGGAATCGGATTGATATGGTAATTGACAAGATGATTCTTATTGTATCCAACATAAAAAAAAATATTCGAAAAACATTTTATAGTGGTTTGTATTTTGATTTGGCATAGAATTGTAGGGGTTAAAGCTATGTACTTCCTCAAGTGTGTTAGTGTTGTCGGCTATAGTCTCTCTAGTTTGTTAAATCTGATCTCGGTGGCATCATTAACAGGGTAACTAGACTTGCTTCAAGTCAGTACAGAGTAAATTGAGAGAAGAAACTTAATTAGCAGACTTCGAGTAAGTGGTAGGCTGCTGCGTGTATCGTAGGGTGAACGCGTCTGCCCATGTGCAGCAGTCAATAACTGTTACCGAGAAAAACCCAGCAACTGGGAGCCAGTCCACAATGTCATTTAAGGAAGATTTTAGTTGTTCCTAAATTGATATCGCCCTCAGGGTCTGCAGGTTTACCAGTAAAAACGAGAAAAATATTTTCTTCTTTCGGCCACAGTCTTCCAATGGGAAAACATACTGACGTAATGCATAGTAGAAATATCCATGTACCTTTCTTATGTTAAATATCTTGAAATGTGGGTGAGCCTATATCAATGGCTAAGGCGACTGTGGCGCAGTCGCCGTTTGTTCAGTGTGGTTCCCGCTCTGTTTTGGCAGTGTCTGCGCCGTGATCCCAACAAAGGTCCTGTATGTACACATATATGTGAAAGCAATTCTGCCAAAGATACTGGTCGGCGAACAAAGTTGAGACGTCGCCAAAGTCCACCTTGTGATCTATAAACTTGTATCTCTTAAGAATACACTGCATCTTTCTGATTACTCGATGAAGCTGGCTGTCATGGATAGATAAAACAGAAAATACCAGACCAAATGCGTTCGTAATGACTCCAACGCACCCAACGACAGAAATAGAGCAGAGAATTAATGTTTGTAGAGAACTGACCCAGATTCAGGCAGCGGCGGCGCTTTGACGATATTTTCACCGTATTCCATCGGATGAATTTGAATTGGTGTATTGAATCTCGTGGATATCCCTCTATATTCAGTGCCAAGTCGTCAGGAGTTTCGATTATTATGTAAATTCACTGACATGACGTGTTTTGAACTTTCAAGCTATCTGTGATTATTACCTTGTATCAAGTGTTAATGTCACTCAGTACAGGTAAACATGCGTTCGTTCCCCTTTTTTATAAAATCGACATGACCGTAAATTAGAACAGCTAAAACGTTTATCTTCCCTGTTCTATGAAATTGGTCCAAAAATTAAAATATTTGTATATTACTCTTTGACATTTGACACAAACACAAATGTTATAAATTACATTATACTTTACCTCAGTCTGGTTGAGGCACTGCAAAGTCTCAACGTTGATGGCGCTCTGAATGAGGCCCGTATCAGTACTGCAACAGGTAACAAGCTTGATAAAGGCGTACATGCGATCGACATTTAAAGCGGTAAGACTTAGGGTTAGTTAACGGTCACGTTTTGTTGCCTTTGCAAATTCTACGATGTGTGACCACTGTCGAGTTTATATCACCTTGTTTTGAAATTCGGAAGGCTTGATTAAAAGAATGAACGCATTTTGACATAACTCTACAAAATCGGACGCCTCATTTCATCTAGTTGAGAATTGGTTCATTAATAATTTAGAAACATTTACAAAAATAACAACAGAAAATAAAACACCTTAACAAAATCCATACCCCTTCAGTGATTCATATATTGCAATTTCAATAATTTTCATAAATTGATATCTTGCTGTAAGTGTATTATTTAGTGAGAAAAGTCAGAGCACATAGTTTTACAATGTATAGTAAGTCGAAGCCAAAATTCTCGTCCTGTACTTATGAGGAACCTTGCACTCTCAAGTGGTGTGCATAGTCTGGTCCCCTGCCCATTTCTACTGCTGGCTGCTCTGCTCACGGAAATAGGGTTTGGTATGGGCTTTTGTAATTATAGCAGTCACTAGTAAATAGTACGAGACCAGTGATTAATGCATTTGCAACATAGAGCTACCTTCAAAATTACATTTCGTATGCCTATGAGAGTCACTTTTACATCGATGGTTTGCCGAACCAAACATGCTCTGACGAAATAGATTTGAAAAGAAGACAAAAAACACTTATGTTTGAGTCACTACCGCACTTGGGAAAGGACTGATCATTTCTCACGTCAGAGTCTAAACCATAGTGGATAATCGTCATTTCTTCACTAAATACGATGATCATAGAACAACAGAGTCGGAGACTTAAAAGTGAATCCATGCAAATAACTTAAACTTTCGATGTTTCGTCATCAAATTCCCAGGCTTGCCATAGCACTGATGTGCTGATCACATGATCTTGTCAGGTGATATGCAGTCAAAATTCTGATTCATGCCTGATCCTATTTCGTGATCAGCGCAGCCAGCGGTAGAAACGGGTCAGAGGATTAGACTGTCACTGTGCATTAATGGTAACTACATTTTCACCCAACATTCATCACTGTATTTCTTTCGTTTTGGTAAACGAAACAACCCCAGCAGTACCTCACTTGTCTCGCACAAAAGGAGACGATTTCTTCGCTTTGCAGTGTTCTTAATTAATGTGGCCTATCATGGATCATAATTATCTTTGGTTGTGTGCAATGAAATTTCCCTCTCACTCCTAAGCGAAGGGAGATGTAAAAATATCAAGCAGACCATTTGGTGTTCGCTAAAGTAATGTTTCTTGGTCGCATTGGATCGCATTACGCGGGTGACGAAAACCTCAGTAAAACAGCCGCCCGCCACCGTAGAACACTGCAACTCCTTAGCGATACAGTGTTTGAGACATTTGACTACCTCGAGGATTATACACCAGAAATTAAATCTAAAAATGGGACATCAAAAGGTGCGCCTTTGTGAGGTTGATATCCCGTCTTGGGTCGCGGTCACGGAAGTTAAGCTGCGCTGACGGACACTGTCTTTTCTTAAGTAAACTTTACTTCAAACTGTGCTGAGACTGCAGGTTACCAGTACTGTGCGTTAAGGGCAACCTCTTCACAGTATTGTATGCATGTATTTGCCTTCTCTGTTTGTAATCTACCCCCATTCAATTTAAACAAAATCACGTTCCTGAAGAACATTGACTATAACTCAACGTGTCACCGGGTTTAACCTTTGACATGCCTTCTGAAAACAACAATAAGACTACAGTCAGCGCAAGCTAAATTAGATCTGTTCTGAATGAAGGATAGACTCCATGCAGTCAAAGTCGGATCAGCCTCAGGTGGAAGTGAGTTTCTATGATCTGATTAGGTTTTGCATTGATCGTGGTAAGCCAGACGTGTTTGATTTTTATTTGTTGGTTTTTCTTTAAAATTTGAAATAAAGGATTTTTGTGCCACTCATTGATCAATTAGCTCCGCGAATTAAAAACAAACGTGCTTTTGAGCCAAAACAAAACCTCTTAAAAAGGCGGATGTGATAAATACCCATAAATTAATAGGGAGATGTGCCTTCAGGTTAAAAAATGGCTTTAAAAATGTTGTCTTCCTTGATCGGTAGGTGAACGTATCACTGTAACGCGTACAGATGACACTGTTGATTTGTTTAGAAGAATGAAAACGTATGTCCACACCTTCAGTTTCGCAGCAACGTGTAAGCCCTTTTACTGGCTCGGGAACAAATACCAGAAATTAAATCTCAAAATAGGGTATCAAAAAGTGCGTCTTTGTGAGGGAGATAACCTCTCTTGTGTCACTGAAGTTAACCTGCGTTGGCGGACACTGTCTTTTTTGACTGCGGTAAACTATAATTCAAACAGTGCTGAGACCGCATGTCGCCAGTAATGTGAGTTAAGTGCACACTTTACATTACTAAAAGCATGTATTTAGCCATCTCTCTTCCCTAGTTACAAAATCTAAATTCACCAAATTTACTGTCTCATTTTACTTGTAAACATAAATGTCAGAAGGACTTGAC
Source organism: Ptychodera flava (assembly GCF_041260155.1). Taxonomy (NCBI): domain Eukaryota; kingdom Metazoa; phylum Hemichordata; class Enteropneusta; family Ptychoderidae; genus Ptychodera; species Ptychodera flava. The sequence continues at coordinate 10,281,006 of NW_027248277.1, read as the reverse complement.
TTTAACCCACTTGTCACTGCTTTTAACCTTTGACACGTCTTCCAATTTGAAAGTAGTACAGGACTTTGATCCTATCTCTCATCTTGTTTCCTTTAACAATTTCGGGAAAAATGCGGTTTCTCAAGACAGACACTGGGATTTTAACCTTCGCCAAAATTTCCAAAGGTATTAAAGTACCGTCGCTATTAGTGTTAACCCGTCTATAAGATACAATACTCCAGTTTCACGAAATGAACTGTCCATTCACTTCAAAGCCTGCCCGCTGAGAGTAGAGAAGAATTGAAATTGTAGAGAGGGTGTATCGTCGCGTCAGTGCAAGAATGTCATAACAGACATGGTTGTAAACAAGTATCAATTTCAAAGGAGCCATTTCCTCGTGCAAAACTGATATTTTTAATTTCTTTAAATTCAGGGAAAAAAAACAATCGATTCAATTTGATCAAATTAGAGCTTAAAACATTCTTTATTCTATTGAAACCAAAATCATTCCTAGAACATGCGGAGAAACTAACCAAATCTTTAACATGTCATAATATTTCCTAATCCATCACACAATCAACATTTAACAAATTACGATGATGCAATACTAAGACAACCGAAGCAACTGGAAAGACAATTTTCTTCACTGTGTTCAGTGGCAATTGAAGGCCCAGTATTGAAACCATCAGTGTTGCCAATACTGTTTGCTTCATAGCTTTAAATTGCTTCAACTTGCAATATTGGAAAACTGGAATGTTATCCCATGCTAGAAACTTGGTGCGTCAAAACCTATCTAATAGACCAGTGTAAATCTCAAGTACGGAGTCATTCTACAAACTAAGGAATCCTTGACGTGAAGAATCCTCGTTTTACGTCATCCATAGTACTGTCAAAAATCCACAAGAGTGATCGCGTTAACAGGTTTCAAACCCGCAACAGTTATCCTGATGTACCTTTCAAGCTACTGTACAATGCATTTGTGTACTCTGCCAGGCTCTGTAAAAGAAAGAAATACAGGAATACAAGATACAGATCATCAAACAATAAATAATTAGATTTTATTCTCTAATATTTTATTTGTTCAGCGAAGGAACACACGAGTGACGTAATGACCGTGTCACCACAAGTCCTTGACTCGTGGTGACACGAATATTACGTCACGAGTATTTTCCGAGTTGAACGAAGAAAACATTAGGGAATATCATATTACTTTCACAAGATCGACGCAAAAAAGGTTCTTCACACCAGAAAATAAAAACATACACGCGGGTTGTCATGACGTAGAACGACCAGAGAATAAACCCCCGGCCGGTATTTTCTGTTCAGAGATGACAAACTTGGGTTGTGCTTGTGATAACTACCATTACATGTATTCCATTAACGAGTTTGATTAGCTTGTCTTACTATGCTCAGAATAATCGTGCATCCACTTTAGGCTTAAATCTGAAACTATCTACTGTGATTCATGATAACATTGAGAGAGAAAGCTAAAGAAACCCTTTGAGCGTATAAAACAAATTTAAATTTGAGATAAAAACAAAAGAAATCGGTGTCACTATAATAAGTAGTCGAGATCCTAGATCAGATAAAAATATATCTATTTTCTAAACTGTCCCATTCTGTTACTGCCACAATCATTATCTACATTCTCAAGCTTAGGAGGTAAACGCTTCCGAAAGAGAGACGCCATGTGTAAAATACTTACATCTAAACTTCCTAATTGCTGATTAGGGCCAAGATTACAGCAGGAATCATCAAATAACCAAACGTTGCAACTCCGGCTCCATTTTCTGACAACGAAATAAATATGAATATGGATTAACTGTGATATAATCGATCCAATGCATATTCAACGAATGTATGAATTAGTGTTGTTGGCAAAATACGCAATTTTTTGTCGATGCATTCTTTCACATTTATTCAGACGAAGCATCAGACAGCATTCAAACCATCCATTTGTATCCCAAAACATAATCTCACACTCACACAAAATCAAATTACGTTCGCTGCTGCAAAACATTGGAACTCACTTCCCTCCTCAATTAAACAGACAACATCAAGACAAAAATTTAAAAAGGAGTTGAAACAAAACCTCCTCCGTTCTATGGTTGATTGATTTAGTTTTTCTTCCTTCGTAATTTGTCAGACTTCATTTCTTTTCAACAAGTATTTTTCAGTTATAAATGTTGTTGTACTGTTTCTTTTTTTTCCTGATTTCATCCCTTTTCCTAAATTGTGACCCCACCAATTCCGATATAATATTTTTTGAAGTTATTTCTTTATGTACTTAGTATTAGAGTATGCACCTATTTTGTTCTACATGTATAATATTTTTGCATATCTAAATACCTTCATTATATAAAAATTATTTATTTCATATATTTTGTTGGGGCCATGAAGGAAGATTAGTTCTGCTGAACTATATTTCATGGTCCCCACCAATTGTACATACAGTCATTTTCATGAAATGTTAAAGATTTCTTATGGTGAAATAAATTATTATTAAACTATTGATTTCCATTATTGCGTTAAAAATCAAATTGACAAAAGCAACAAAACCTACCTGAGTCAGCGTCAGTTGTTGTGGTTTCATTGGTAGCCGTCCCCTCTGAAAACAAAACAAAACACGACACAGATAAATTTGATATAAAGATGCATATTAAATATTATAACACACCACATGCTGATTGCGTATCGCAATTCACTAAACTAATTAAATTACGAGAAAATAGATACGTCTAGTCCCTGCTGGATTGAGAAAATAACGTCAGAGGATATGATTTCAACGATATTTCCCTATTGAGATAGTATTCGAACCTGAGTTGGTCTCAGTTGGTGCGGCTTCTGTAGTAGCTGTGTCCTCTGAAAAAAATACGACAGAGATAAATTGGATATATTGATGCATATTATATATTGTCACAAACCACATGCTGGTTGCGTGTCGAGAATCACCAGAACTTATCACGTGACGAGAAAAAAGATACGTTCTGTCCCAGCTAGGTTGTTAGAAAAAATAATGTCAGAAAATATCATTTCAACGATATTTCCCTACGGAGATAATATTCGAACATTTGTTACCTGACCCTAACTCTAGTGCAGTCAGCAGCTTTGAAGCAATGTCGGGTGACTAGAGTACAAAGAGCGCCCCGGATCAGCGAGGAACCTCTGACCATTAAAACAACACGATTCAATTCCAACAGCGTAGGATTTTTAAAAAACTTCATTGATAACAAATATTCCAGTGAAACAAAGGACGTTATGTTGCATGCCAGTGACCTTTTTTAATTCCTGTTTGTGAAGGAATCGGCACTGCTGTTACCTCTACTGAGCATAACCCAGTAAACTTCTCAAAATGCATTGATACAATTCCTATACATAGGAGCATATTAAAAGTAATAACATAAAACAGCATGATGAGCATATGGTGTGTTACAAAACACCTGTAACTCGTCTCTATTCGCGATATAACGACTATAACGACCTTAATTACCCATCATGGCAACATATAGATATGTTTACCGTTGACAATTTGTTACTAGGAAAATAAATAACCACAAGTTGCTCCAGAAACTCGAAATGGCCGTTACTGTTTGAATTCTTTTGGTAAAATCAAAGTTTTAATTTTTACAACAATATTTTTAATAGTTGAAAAATGAGGCCCCTCTCTTAGAGGACGAAACATGATTGTATTAAAGTTTAGACTCAGAATATCGATCGCCGAGAAAATCAATCTACCTTTTAAGAACTACCAGTTATGTAGAGTTTTCTCGATTTCGAATTTCATGCAATTATTTACACCTGTTACCATTTGAAAGTTTTCTAGTGTCAGCATTAAGAGACTAACTCAACACAAAACTACGCTGCTTTTCATTTATTCTTCGCGATCATACCTCCCTTTGGCACAAACCTTTAAGTACTCAATCTTTTACAAGACGACGGAGATAAGCAGCATATTACTTTGGTCAACAAGTCAAATATTAATAAGTCCTACCGGTGCAGGTTGGGACAGTGTGATCCCATGAACCTGATGTACAGGTCAGTTCACCAGGACCACTCAATGTGTAGCCGTCATCACAAGTATAAGTCACTGTTGATTCATGTGAGTAGTCATCACCATCTTTCCGACCGTTAGTCGGCGCTGTACCAAGATCATCACAGTCCGCTGTAGAAATAAATAAATGTCGACGAGTCAAGGAACGTATCTTTGGGCCTGTCAACTAATTATATGAAGTTTTGGCATTGGTTTTGAATCCGGGTAACTGGTTGTAAAGCAAGTTATCAATAATCTTTGATGGAGGAATTGACTTAAAGATTTCCAAAATACATTTCTCAATACATGAGGTTTCCCACTGTATGGTAATATGAATCAAATATTATCAGGAAGGTCTTTTTGGAAATATTGGCAGCATGATGCTAATGTGTAAAAATACATATTCTAACCTTCACATGTTGGTAAGTCGCTTAATGTTGAGTCTGAACATGTTAAAGTAGCTGTGCCAACGAGTGTGTACCCAGTGTCACACACAACATCGGCAGTGCCGCCATTGGTGATTTCAGATGTCGGTGCACTGCCAGTAGCCCATTGTAGAGGCTCATTAAGATTTGGTACTGAACATTGTCCTGACAAAATAGAAATAGGAGGAAAGTTAATCATATGTATTCCGCGTAACCTTATGGAGAATGAAAAATGCAGATTTAATGAATTTCAATAGAGAATACTACAAGGTGGCCTGAAGGGACATTGAAAACAGGAAAAGGGTAAATATAAGCACATGAATATGGTATTGTGCGAAATACATGTGTTACAATCGGTAGTCTAGAAACATTTAACCGGTTTTCGGATATTTTATGTTTTTATTCCTAATTTCTAATGTACGCATTACAATGCATGTACGCATTACACTACAGATTTCTCGTGTAAATATATGTATTTACTTTCTCGGTCTTTTGCGCACAACTGCCTATATACTGAAGGTTGTTCACTGGATCAATTGTTGCTAGATTTTCTGTGTGGCATTTTCAAATGCCTGTCACAAGGCATTTGGACGCGTTTCTCATTCTTTTCTTTCAATGTTGTTTTCATTGACCAAGGAAGTTTTATTTTGCTATTCGTTAGGGATTTGTTAAGAAAGAATATCTTACCGTCGGTTACGTCAAAATTCAAATACAAGGAGATAGACAAAAGTAGCAACGATTGATGTCTGTGAGAAAAAGAAAAGAGTTAATTTCGCACTGCGAAACTAAACAGTAAATGATAACAAATAATGCAGGTTTTCAGCAAATATAAAGCTGATTTTACTACTTTAAACTTTTTTCAAAGACATTTGATCAAGAGGATAATCTAAATCACTAGCCTGTCAAGGTAGGTGCAGCAGAACGTTCAAAAAATCTACAGAAACGTAGCTATTGCTCTAGCTCGAGTTGCCTAATGTTAAAAGTACTCTATTGACTAACCTCATCTTGTGAAGACAGGGTTACGACAGTGACCTTGAAAAAGAACAACAAAACTTATCATACTATTTGTATACACAAACCTCTGTAATTATTAAGCATAACACTCTATACCATTATGATCGGTTTATAGTGGATTGATACATTAACACGAATGGGAGAAATTTGGGATAATCGGATTTTTAAATTTCTCAAAAGTGTTAGGTGCCAAATATTTGAATGTTGCAATAATACAAATTACTCATAAAAAACAAGTGTATAATGTAAAAAGGAAAAGCAGATAAGATTACATTTGCAGATTAAATCGGCATTACTTCACCATCAAATTATCCCAAATTAGTTCTAATCGTGTTTATTTCAGGAATTCAGCGACAATGAATATATACATATAATCCCCCCGTATTCCGAACGAGTGTGGCTGCGTCGCGGACGAGTGATTCCCCGTGTAGCGGCCGTATCCCTCCGAGCCGTAGGCGAGGGGGGATACGGCCGCAACACGGGGAATCACGAGTCCGCGACGCAGACACACGAGTGAGGAATACGGGGGGATTATATATTTATCACATACATAGACCCAGTTTTCCGTGAATAAACCTTTCAGGAATGATAATTAATGGGAAATAAGGAGAGGGAGTATTTTACAAGAATTCATACGCTTGTGTTATGCGGTCGTCGCTGGGTCACAGCTGACTTGACTGCGCTCAGCTGTACACGTCGAGGTTCAAGCACGCCGAAGCTGCTTCTACGAATAATATCTCACGTAGGGCTTTTTCTGTGCGAATCAAGCGGAAATAGGAAAGACTATGGATTTTTAATACAAGGTATTTATTTGGTACTTACTATAACATCAATGTGAGTGAAAATTCATTCATAAAATTATTGGACGTGCAAGCGCTAGGAGCGGGACGTGGCGACACTCAGCCGCAGCTATCCGGCTACCGAGAACGGGTTATTTTTGTCAATATTCGAACATCGTTCAAAGAATTCTGTTTTGCAAAGTTTGTATGAAATTTTTCAAAATTACCAAGTATTATGTTTTACGAAATTATCAATTGTATGTTTAATATTTTACGAATAAAATGAGCTTGTTTAAATATAATGAAGAACAGTGTTCGGCTCCGACTCAATCGGTAAGACTACGAGCAACGAGTCGTCTGAGCTCAGACGCGAGACGACGGAAGTTCAACAACACGGTACAATACAACGTGATGCACAATATGCATAGACAAAGCAATAGCTTGCACCTTTAAATGCACTGATAACCTCGTGAACTCGTCGCTCTTGAAAAATAAAATAGTGTTTCTTCTGATGAGTCTCAAGTCCGGAGTATCGTCATTGATGTCAGAAATGATGAACGCCCTTCGCTTCCTCGGCTCGACCCGGGGGCTCGACTCGTTGACTGCCGCGGCAGCATTGATCGTGATGTTGAACTTGAAACCCGTCAATGTTGCTTCAGAAAACATTCTTACTGCTGCAGGGATGATTGGTACGTGTCTTGGGTTATCGGCTATGTTTTTTTTATGTTGTTTGATGGACATCGACAGGGGCTCTTTTGACGAGGTAGAAAACACATAATGCCGGTAACATAGCGTATTAAATGTCAGTGGTGTGGAAATCAAATGTTTCAATTGCAAATCAACGACGAAGAAACACAAATTCATAAAAATTCTAGTATCGACGGTATTTTGTATTTAACACATGTATTTTAATACTCCATATTCCCTTATTCTTCATTACCCTCCCACGTTTGCATTTCAGAGATTTGAAAATAAGTTCTGAACAGCTGATTTTTTGTTTACGTTTTAAAAGTAGTCCGGGTCCCATATCCACCACATGTGGAATATGGATTCATCGTAGTCATATACCTATAGTGTGACGTCATACTGTAGGGATAAATGGGTCTATGTATGTGATAAACAAATATATACAAGGATATACAAATATGTTTACAATGTTCTGTGGATAGACGTAGAGTATTTTTCATGAGGTTCCCCCATCTTTGGACATTATTTATTATCCCTTTATATACTAAACAAATTGTAATACCACCTTGTTGCTATGGTAATGATCAACTTGAACTCATTATTTTTAGTAGAGTGATTGATCATCCCTACGAGACAAATTCGCACGAACTGACAAGACCAGTCTCCGGCCCAAAGCCTGCAACACCATATCTTGGCCGACGAAGAAACACAATACAGCTTACAATTGCCTAATAAAAAAAACAAGTTGGGCTAAATGCATTATTCAAGTTTCAATTCCAACAGAAAGAGTCAGACATTTATATGCTGACTACCTATGTAGCCGTAACCCGAAAATTTGTGTAGCTTGCCAGGTCTTTCAGGGAGGCGTCCATGTATTTAGGGGATCCGGAGGCGTCGTTAAGCGAGCGTCACTGCGCAGCCTTCTTAACACTATAAAGTAAGTTCGTTATTTGATCATTGCCGGTTTGTTGATGTATCCAGTATTTCTTTTCAACTTGTCCAAACTCATTTCATGTAGCTTACTTCAGAATAAAAACCACAACTTGGTGATTTATGTTTGAAAAACGTTTCATCGGTTCAAATTCCCTAACTACTACTTTTTTCGCAAGGATTGTACGATAAGGATTTACCAACATCCCTGCATCGAGCAAAAATTCATATGTGGTTAATATCTAAGAATGTCAAATTTTGATAGCACATGATTTTAATAACAGAATAGTTTCTATCAATCCCATTGCCTGTTGTTGGTCTTACCAGAGTTTTTTCATGCAGTTTTGTGATTGAAGTTTATACTGATAAAAAATGCTAAAACAGAAAAACTGACTATACGTATCAGAGTCATGTTGAGTCAAGAAATGTCAATTAGCCAAAACAATCTGAAAATAAGGTGAAAGAAGCCGTTGGTCCTTCTATCGACATTACATCACTCGTGTCATAGAGAAGTGACTCTCGGGAACCGTAGTTTGTACCCTGGAATATGTATTCCTAGGAAGTGTATGGTTAAATGAATGACACTGGTCAATTTGAAATAAACATTCAATATAAATGTGCGTTACAATAATGATTAAACTCGAGTACAGTTTTAGCAATGTCAGTGGAAGTTTAAGAAAGGAATATTTCTCATCAAAGATGACAAGGAAACCCCCTCATACTAAATATTTTCAAAAAGCTGAGAATATAAATTTAGTGTGATATCAATAAATTACTCGGTGAATGAAGGGGGTGTATGCATGTATTTAGCGTAAAAAACTTAATTTTGGTATTAATGATAAAAATTAATTTTAAGTCAAAAACTTCAACGATTTTCTGAAATTTAATATTTCACTTGAAACAAGAGTATATGTAGAAAACAACGATTTAATTTTGCATTATCTATCCCCATTCTAAAATGGCATGGGTTGAAAGATCGACACTCAAAAAGTGATTAAAAACATAATTAGCAAAATTAAAATGCCTCTTATTCAAAATATAAGACTTTTATTGCCAAACAAAATAGTCGTTCTATTTTATACCATTTAAAGAACATAATGTGAAAATTTCAGAAAATTTGACCAAGCCAGAATGGAATTAAGGAAGAGAAGCTTAGAAATCAGGCGATTTACACACATTTGCATAAAATTAAAACTTCTGTTTCACGCAACTTACGACTGCTGGAAAAGCTAAAAGGTGAGCCGAACAAATATTTCAATTTTGGGTAGACAAATTAATTAAAATTGAATGAATATTTTCAAAAAAGTGATTTTTAGCAATGAACGCTGTATTGGGTGTAGCGCCCGTTTTAAGTATGAGACTCGTAAGTGACTTAAAAACTTTTTCTCAATCTTTCCTCACTGAAACTTTCAACTCTTCTCTACAAGTTGCCAAATTAAGAATAAAATTCAAGAGTCACTGTGCAAAGTTTGGTACAAAAAAACCCCCAAAAAAACCCACAAAACAAACTAGCATTTGCCGATATTTGAAATTCAAAATGGCCACATTCCTGTGTTCTCTGTAGGAAGAGAATGTTCTAATAAAAATCAAACATCACTGTAGCGTCAAATTGAATCCGAGAAACGCTTCTATATTTTTTTCGACCTCACTACAGTTTTCCTCTGGCATTTTTTACTATTCTAATGTTGCTGTATAGAAAGAAAGTTTTTCCGAAGGAATGTGAGTGAAACGCCATTCATGGTAATATTCACCTCATTTTTTGTACCGTACACAATTAAAACTATTTTGCTTCCTACAAAACACATGATCATTTAGGTAATACGCACCAATAGACTGAAAGACTTTTGCTAAAAATTAGCTGAATGAAACTTTGAACCGTTCTCTTGCCAAATCTAGGGGGAAAATCGGAGGTCACTGTGCAAAGTTTGGAATTAGAGAAACATTTACCGATACAGTATATCAGATGTATTTGAATTTCAAAATAGCCTCCATTCTTATGTTTACACTATGAAAAAATCAAATACTTTCGAATTTCAAAAAAGTAATAAGCCGGTGAAAAGCATTCTTACTCCATGACCTTCAAAACGAGCCCACACAAGCGATAGATCATTAAAGTGCTGTAAAAAGTCAGAGTATATTTCATGGAGGCGCATTCAAACTTAACGCTGAGCTGCGTTAATTACTGGAGTAAAGCAATTTTTCTACAGTTGTAAATGTTCATCATCTCAGAGGTACTCTCCAATGTTGCGTTAAGTCATAGCCGAACATTTCGAATGCTCACCTGCAAGTAACTGTACTTGATGTTTTCTGGAGTAGCTTCTGTCGGCCTCGCCCTATTAGCTAATGGTACAAACATTGCATATGGAAGCATGCTTTATACACTTTGCATGGCAACCACTCTGGCTTTGGCTGTCAGTCATTGGTTGAAAAGAAATGGACCATGAATGTTCGATTTTCATTGGCCGAGGATTTAAGGGTCGTGTGGAAATATAGTGGTAAAATATAGATCGTGAATTAATTATTAAGGGTCCTATATCAGATATGACGTGAATATAAAAATCTGTAAAACGTTAAGCTTTCATGCTTATTTCAATTAGAGATGCAAGTTTATCTGATTTAATTCCTGGAAAAAAAATTGATAACATATACTAAACATGCCGTTTGCTAGTGTGGTAAATTTCGCCAAGGGTAATGTTCATCATGATGTTTGTTGATATCCCTGTCGATTTCCGATGGTCTAGTAGTGGAATAAATCCCCGGGATCGAGTTTGTTCAAGTCTGTAAGAGGATTATGAAGGTGTCATAGCCTTTTGTTTTCCATAGAAATTGTAATCTAGGAACTTAAAAGTTTCCTTGCAAGACAATCTGACGCCTGAACGATGCCTTTAAAAGATCAGTTACTATTTGATCTGTTTGACCAGCATTTGTTTACCTTGTCACATGGTGTTGCAACCACGACAACCGAGGTTAGTGACGGTGCTATGGATGACATAAATTGCTAGATATGAAATAATTTAGGCTCCAATTGATGAACGACTCCCCACCCGACTCTTCCATCGGTTACCAGGTTGCATAATAAAAAGGAGCTATAAAAACTGTATTTTTTGCAACATTGCTTTTGAGGAAGAGTAAGCAGCGACAATGGACTATTCCCATAACCGGCCCGGTATATTTAAGAACTTATCTCAAAATAAATAAATACCACTGCAAGGTAGGATCCGCTATCCAACTTTGAGTGTTATGCCGCTGACTCCCCATCCTACGACATTGCCACCTTTGTAAAATGTACCTAGGAATGTGGGTGGAAAGTAATACACAGCAAAATAAATATGATTTCCTGTGACAGGCCTTATGCAAGCTCTGGCACAAACCTTTGATACAGGTCTCTGTCAACAAAGACGTCAAGTAGTTGTAAAATGGAACTGATGTGTATCAAGCGTTGCGACGGCATGACTCTATTCAGTTCTATGATCACTGTGACGTTATTGTGTCTGAAATTCCTGCCTGTATCACCGCATCTTCATACTGTGAAAAGCTTTGCCATTCAATCTTACACCTGCTTTCAGCTGGAGTAAATAGCCCTCAAAATTAGGAACTTTTCAATTTTTCGAACCCTGCAACAGGTCCTAAAGACTCCTCAATCCATATTATAGTCGTGAATGTACTTCATAGAATATGGTCAGAAATTCCATCACCGTTACTAAACGTGCACCATTTCCCGATAAAAGAAACAGTCACCCCGTCAGCTTGTAAACATCTTCGATACACCTTATTACGCTGCCCCTGTGATACTCCTTCAAATTTGCGACGACCGGTTCAATACTGTCGGCTCGTTCTGACATCACTAATGTTGCTAGATACTAAATGTTGAAACCCAAGAACGTTCCAACTTCAAGTTGGCTTGTTTAATCACACTCGATATGAATCAAAATTTAAAATGAATGCATTCCTCAGGAGCAAATGATTGACAACGGAAATAACTTCAGAGTGATATAAATAAAACCAGGCCTAGGACCTGAAATATCTGAAATGCCTGAATATCACAACTTCGCCAAATATAAAAGTTGTGTACATCGGCTTGACTTAGGTCAAACATTTCATACTACAGCAATTCATAGTCTGATAGACAGAGGTGCTAAGAAAAATAGAAATAGTAGATCTGTCACATCGCTGTGATCACAGCACTGTACGAGCAGCCATGCCCATGCGACACTTCAGGATCTGTTTATCAGCCCTTGTTACAGACATGTGACGTCTTTGCTGACTCAGATCTGTACCGTAGGGTGGTGTCAGAGCTTCTTTAGGGCTTATCATTTGTACGAATGTTTTAACTGTGCATGATTTGCCATCAACATTACTGGTACATTTTTACAAACAAAATTTCAAGGTGCTTAAGTCGTAGAGGAAGGGGAGACGGCTGCATAATATTCGAAGTAGGATATCTGAATGAATCGTCCATTAGTATTTCGTCAGTTCGAGAGTAGTTGTTCTGCTATAAAACTAAAATATGCCCGTGAGATTAGTCAATTCTCATACATGCAAATCTTGACAGCTATCCCTGTGCCATATTTTGATTTTTGGTTGATAGCTCTACTGGTGGACAGAAATGTCCCCGAGGCTGTCTTTCGCCCGTTTAACCGATGAATATTTTTTATTTTTATTTTTTATTTTTTTATTTTATTTTTTTATTTTTTATTTATTTTATAAAGTTTGTGTGCGATGTGTGAGGGCGACATTTTTAATGTTGGCGTTTCTCCGACCGTAAATTTCAGCTCCGATATGAAAAAAAAAAATCTTTTTTATTTGTGACGCCTCTGAGGCGATCATCCTAGCATGTACTTAAGAATTGTAGAGAATAAAAGAGAGAAAGCTGAACTGAAAGACAAAAAATTGCACTGACTGAACGGACAGAACATCGGAACTAAAACAAATACACATTTTTTGTACTTAAAAATTGTAGAGACTAAATGGATAGAACATTAACTAATACAAATACAGTTTGGAATTTCTTTTTGGTATATGTTTTTTTTTCTATTTCGCCCGCCCGCCCTGCTTGAGTATTCCTCTGGAGATAAGAAACAAAAAATAATAGGGTCACCCTGATGGTGAGGGTGCGAGCGTGAGTGCTTCTGAACTCTACAACGTGTTGAGAAGTCGCAGTCAGAAAAATGTAACAACTTAGCCGGTTATTGAACCACTCTTTTTTGAGAGTGGGGATTTGGCCGAGCGGTTCTGTCTGTTGCTTCTCTGCCAGGTGACTGGATGCCGTATGTTGTGAGTTCGAACCCGATTGAAGACACCGTATTGTGCATGCTATGAACAACTTAGACGTATACTGATTGCTTGAACACTCTTATATTGCCTTTATCAAATTTTCCCGTCGTTGAAACTGCACAGTTTTTTGGTACAGTGTGTACGGGTAGTTTCAATGGTGTTTCCTACACAGAACGCTGTTCCGTAAGTGAAAACAGTGTACCTCACATTGGGCTAAATTGTTGCAAATCTACAAAAGGAGAACGTTTGCAATGAATTCAGTTGGCGTTATTTTCTATCGCCAGAAACGTTTTTCTAATCTAATCACCAACGCACATAGTAATTCCAAGCTATTTTGAAATTCACTGTGAAAATGTAAATTCAAAAGTTGAACTATGTTTCAGATGCTGTTGTTATGACTATGATAAATCCAAAAATATGTTTGACGTTTGCCAACAAAATGCAACAGGTGGTGGCTGACAATATCCAAATGAGTACTCTCGAGCAGATAGGGACCCAAAATTACGTCGGATTGGACTTGAAATAAAGAACAAACAAAAATCCTACCACATTTGAAAGTTTCAAAACGGCATAAAATATTTCATAATTTCACCATTGTTTCCCAGTGACAGGATATATTGTGACTCTTGACCAAATGAAAGAGTGAAATCCTTTCATAAAATTTCAACTTTTCGCCACATTTGTTTTGTCACGATTAGCAAAGTACTGCCCAAATGGACCGAGTTAGAATAAAACAGTATATAGTTGTCAGGTTTTTTTATCAAAGAGCACATGTACAAACTTTCTTTACTGAATCTGCGTTGCCAGAATGAATAAAAACACTAAGGGAAAAAAAAAGTCTGTCAAAAAATGATATGTTATCAGTCTAGTATATTCACTGATACCTGCTGAGCAATTAAGGAGTACTGAGATTGAAAACTGTATACTTACTTTGGGCTATTATTACAACAATTATCATCCAATACTATATAGGGTGTTCAAGTTGATTGCAGGTCTGTGACAGTGAACATAAGGTGCTAGTAATCCGTGTAAGTTTCCTCTTAAACTGATGTGAAATCTAACCAATAATTCCAACACGCAATAATTCTGCTTGCCCCGGACCTTTATATATCAAACTGATCAGTATTAGCGTTCTAACTGCACTGAAGTGAATTCTAGGACCCTTATCTTGGTGTGTTTGTTTGTTTTCGCGCCTTATCTCCACGAGCGATAGCTTTCCTGCCGTTGTCCTTCAAACAAGCGCAGATGTAAACAAATGCCAGTTTGTTGACGCAAGTACTTCCGACACCATGTAGAGTTTCAATCTCATAGATTAAGACGGATTTCTACATTTGAATCGCAGAGAAGGGAGAGAGAGAGAGAGAGAGAGAGAGAGAGAGAGGGAGAGGAGAGAGAGAGAGAGAGAGAGAGAGGGAGGCAGGAAGAGGCAGGGAGGGAGGGGCAGGCACGCAGGTATCATCACCTATTCCACTTAATTATACGGTAGAGGCGAAGGGATGCTATACATGCAGTTATTATAAAACCTAAATTTATACATTTATCTATTGCGCAAAAAACCTATCGCCGGCCAATCGTTTCGCTATGTTTGGCTTATTACAATGATGAACAACGTTTTCAAATGACCTTCCCTTATAAACAGAGTAGGTCAAACACTTGATTTATCAATGGCAGTTCACTCTGCAGTCTGGCTTAAAGTAGGACACTGTGAAAAAGTGAATACTCTCCGACTTTTTACGCATTGAGTGTGCACAAGGCAAGATTGGATCATACTTCCGGTTCAAATCAATAGCGACCAACTGAAGTGACCCCGCCCCAGTTATGAGCATTCTCCGCACAAGGTCTGTGATATAATAACGGTCAGTGTCTGGTGAGAAAATTGACACAAATCTGAGCGTGTGTATTTAACCAGGTGCAGCGAAATGGCAAACATAATGACATGGTGTTTAAAACTACGGTTCCGCCGTTCTAATAACACAGCGACAGGGGATTATGATAGTATTATGATGGGATTATGAAATACGGTTTACAGTCTGGAAACGTTTAAGAGATTATTGATCTGTGTAATATTGAACAGAGATAGAAGCAGTTTACATTGTATGTCGTACTTCACTATATTTACTTCACCGCTTATTTCTCAAGCATTTGCAATTTCATTGTCCGCCGTGAAATATAGGAAAATAAGATTGTATCTCTAACACGTGAAGGCGGAGCGTGTTTGGGATATAATCTTATTTTCCTATATATTTTTTTTGAGTTTCACAGTCTTTCTAAGTCTTTGTTGTCCTTAAAACTGTGGAGAAACATAAAATATTCGATGTCCTCTATGAAGGAAAATGCAAGAAAATAATTTCATTAATTTGAAACTCCATGCAATAAATTCCATAAATTTGCATCCCTCGTCTAGATACGTGCTGCATGACAAATATCTCCATGCTATCGTCGCCTTAAAGCATAAAAATAAAATTGTTTTTAAAGTTTAAATGTACATTTTGGAGGTGACTAGGATTTGTCAAAAATCCCAACCCAGTAGATCGGGTCTCAGCCTTACTGTCTAAATAGAGCCAACTAGGGAGTGTAAGAGGCACACTAAGATCGTTGAGAGAAGTACAAGGCTTACAGATGCGTACAAGCGCAGCCCCTCGGTGTGTAGGGACTGTAGTTTAATGCATAGGAACTGTCGTCGTTTTAGAAAAAGCTACTATATGCCTGCACGTTTATTTGTGATAAGGAAACTTGTCCGTTTACATGTGAGCGCCATGTTAGCTGCCCATCATAGTTTAAATAAAGGTATATACGCACATAGACGACTTTCGACTATCGGTGGAAGTTTATAAGTTGAATTCTATCATTTTCGGCGATTTTAATGCGGTCTTCTACTTTTGTGACTCCGAAGGATGTTTACAACGAAGCGCTCTGAGATCGCCGCCTGACTCCGGGGCAATAAGTAAGCAAAGTTTGCCTTCTATGTGCTGCGATAAGACGATTTCCAGATCTGCCATATATATAATCACTACGTACACAAAAGCGGCTGGTTAGAGAGAACGTTATCCAGGTCAAATAAATATTTGTTGCGCTGATCGCTGTTACCGGCGACAAACTGAAGGGAGGCTTTAAACATTTTCTTCTGGGTCACGAAATAAGGTCATCAAAGATACTGCTTCCGTGACATTTTTTTTGGTCGTCTTTCCAAGGCATCGCGTTCCTAGAAAACACAGTGGGCTACTGCCAGCCCTTTAATCCCTGATAGACAATTTCTGAGAGTTCAATTAAAATTTCACTTACATACTTAGGGGACGTGTCGTGTTTGCCAAACTCCAGTCCCTTCGTATGTATTCAGGCCGACCAAAGACGTTGTCTTTTTTAAATTATATCCATGTCGCCTTGTATATTAAGTTTTTATCCTTTTAGAAGTTTTTTCTGTCCATCTCTCTCTCTCCAAAATCTAATAAAACACCTCCTTGCAGCATTTGTTTGATATATTTAGTGGGAGTATAGCTCAGGCTTATTGGGCGGTATGTTTTGTTTCCATGGATACGAACCCACGTCAAAAATGATTGTTTACCTATCACGAGTACGTTTATGGGCCTCTACCTAATCGAAAACGCGCTGTCACAGCAAGATATCTTTCAGATCACAGATATATAACAAAAAACGTATCGTTTAGAATGCTAAATTTTACTATGGATGTTTTCATGGTAATGAGGGCGATAATGACTTTTTGCTATTTGCTAAAGCTGGTATTACATGGCAAAGAGAAAGTTAAACACTTGTTGTGAGGTCAATGGCCAGAGGTAATTTACATGAGGGCTTAATTGTACAGGACATTCGGTTACTGTGTCAACGCATTAATATTTCAGAAGTAGTGGGAGTACAACATAGTTCAGGGAAAGTATCTTGTCAATGTGTTACACATCGGCTTTAAATGGTTCATGATAATATCAACGACAGTTTGTACACACCTTTAATGGATGATGTATGTCATTTGGAAAATTTAACTGCAAAGAGTTGGATAGAAATGGTACCTGAGCGAATAAACTCTGGTCTCTAGAGAGAAGATGGAAACGTAAATTTCCAAAAAAAAATTATTCTTGTGATACATAGACAGAGATCATACGCGACGCCATGATCTGGCAAGCACCCGAGCATTTCATATCTCTAAGTGTTTTTTTAATTTGGTGAAGCGGGGATTAATTTTGGGCCGGAAAGGAGGCTTTCGTTCAAGGCAGTACCATTCATTTAATATCACTTTTCACGTCGTGTTTAGCCACGACCTGAGAGCTGCTATCAATCATGTACACTTGTAAAGAGCCGACGCTTTTCGTCGTGACTTTTCGATGTTGACAGATCTCTTGTACAAAGTTTGTGTTTTCAAGAAATATTGAAAAATTGGCATTAACAGGTACACTCACGGACTATATGATAAATATTCATCGCGGATGCTTTCGCATTATACCTTCGACGAAGGCGAAGTTGACATACAAAATTTGTCATGCATGGCAACCGAATAGTTGGCGCCAAATTTAGAACTGCCGAAAATTGTGTAATCCTAAGAAGAACATATCAATGGGCGTTTTCCAAATGTATCAAACACTTGTTGTGTGAGTCATGATTGCATGAGGCAGGATCTAATCCCTTTTATACGATAAATATTAGATTTATACAATGAAAGTTGGCAGGCGCTGAAGAGTTACGTGCTGAGACGATGTTTCTCAGACTCCTGATTGACATGAAATCAATACGCGGGAGAACTTCAAACAACCGAACTCTGAGCATGTTTTGCTTCTGTGTTGTTGCCTAGCCACACTGCGCCGTGTCAAAAGCTTGCTTGCGACCTACACACTTGGACTGAAGGTTTCCCATTATCTTTTAATGACTAAAGTGTCAATGACAGGTGAAATACAGTGTCTAGACATGATGAGAATTGACAGATACGATGAGTAACGTGTTGAAAGTGAAATTTTCAGAATCTGAATAAGACGTGCAACAAATACAAGAGAGAGGGCGCTTCTTAACAACAACCAGCTAAAGGTTGTCATGCTAGTATCTATCTCAGATGCATTTATCGTATTGACCCTTTTTAAAAGTAGAGTGTATTTCCTTATAATCAACTTTCCTACGATGAGAGCTCCAACAAAGGATACATAGACCGTGGTGTGTTTAGTAAGAAGATGTAAAGACTGATAAAGACAATATAATGATAATAACGGTTAGTTATCTTGATAATGACAAGCATGTTCTAAAATATAAACAACAACTGAAGCGTGTTTATCACGTATGTTAAGTTAACATACGTAATAAACACGCTTCACTAGTGACTAGTGTTGACGAGAGAAGGCAGAAAATGACGCATGGGGCTCTGTATTGCTGCTCTCCGGCTGGTGGCGCCATTTCTCAATTTTGACAGCAACAATTAAGCTTTATCAACGTAACCTCTTGACGATGTATAATATTTTCACGGAGGGACAATCAAAATTTTGCTTAATCCATTCCGAGGATGTCTAACATTTTCTCACAAATAGCATCTCATTCACTGCGTTGACAGCACACCATCACGGTTAAGGTGATCGATATCATATTCCATACGACAAAAATGTTATATCACGCTGCAACAGTTGCCAATCTCTGATAATTCTCTCATGTTGCACAGGATGCCGAAAGACATTATCAGAATATTGTATTTTCAAATTTAGGGTGGTTTTTGCTTGCATAGACACTGAAAAAAGCAACGCAAATATGATTATAAAGTTTGGTCTATATTATTATTTTCATCCCACAAAGCTATTTTTCCAGGTTTATGAATCCAGTTTTTTACCCTGTGAAGTGACGCTGAAGTGGTGGAATACGTCAATATTAAATATGATAAATTATTTTACTCAAATATGCCCCACTCTCACTACCATTGATTCAAATAAAATCTTTTACATGTTGCAGAGATAGCGAAAAAGCGGAGGAAACACCGAAATTTAATATTGATATGAATGACCTGACACCGTTACATGACCTGAAGTCTGTCTTTTTTCCGGCGTATGACACAGTCAAACGCCTTCGTCATAATAATTCCATGTGACAGTGGTGTGAGCTGTGGATAAAGCGCCACCATCTGCTGGGGACCGCCTCCGCTGGGAACAGACTGAAAGGATAACTAATGTACGTGATACGATTTTTTCTCCAACTTCAATACTGCAAGCGATATTTTTGTTTGGTTAGTCTCATGATCAATTAAGTAAATTTCGAAACTAGCTTTTTTAATTTGAAGGCATGTACATATGATATTAAGTGGAATTGGCTGGGCAGCGAATGTCTATACAAAAGTTGTCTTTGCTAAATGTACGTAGCCACATTAAAATTTTATGCGAGGTAAGTATTGAAAAAATTAAAAAAAAGGTAAGACATCTTAATTTAACATTAACGTTATTGATTACTCCTGACCTCTAAGTAGCGAACTCAATGTCAATATTTATGCTAGTCTGGTTCCCTGACCCATTTTTACCGCTGGCTGCGCTGCTAGCATGCTAACGAAAATAGGGTCAGGTAAAGGCTATTGTAAGCATGGCTGTCATTGGAAGTAGTACGAGTGCAGTGATTGCGATAAATTTATTTCAAACTTGATGCTTCCTTCGAATTTAGATTTCATATGCCCACTGAGTCAACTTGCCTCCCAAATTTTCAGAACCAATGTCAGTATGTTGACATTGAATGAAAAACTGGAAATCATTTATTTTTGAGTCATTGCAGTACATGCCAAAGGTAACCTTGGTCACCAGGTCAAGTCTAAGAAAAAATCATTGACGATATCATCATTTCACCACTAAATACCATCATAGAAGAACAGAGTCGGAGACTTAAAAGTGAAGCCGTGCAAACAACTTCAACGTTCGATGTTTCTAATAAGATCTACTTTCCGAGCTTGCCACTGTAAAAATGTGCTGGTCACATGATCTTGTCAGGTGACTGTACTCGTTAATATGCAGTCAAAATTCTGACTGAAACATTAGCCAATACCTCACATTATTTTCGTTAGCAGCGCAGCCAGCGGTAGAAACGGGCCAGGGAACAAGACTATATTTATGCTGCTTTGTTATGTCAGGTAATTTAGTGGCTCTGATTAAAACCCCTTTGCAGTGCCATCACTGCTGAAAATCTGAACTCCGTTCCGTCACTACAATCATTTCTTGTCATCTACTAGGTTTAAAAGGCCACCACAGGTGATGACATTAGCACAGGAATGAGTATAACGTTGGCATATTTTTCGTTAGAAAACTTAATTGTGATTGTGCGTCGAATAATGATAATGTCGTGCCAGCGGTACTAGTGAGAACTGTTTTCCTCGTTACACATGTTTGATAACCGATACGTATTCAAGCAAAAATACAGTCCTGACCTTATATCTATACTGTCAGTGGTTTCTTCACAGTAAGTTATCTACACTTTGTTTTAGCCCTCCAAGTCGGCCTGCCAATGCTTCCTATCTGTATCCTACTACGAATTCAACTGCACCCTATTGGTATACCAATCGCCCACTGGGACACAATGCTCTGAATTCTACTGTCGCCTGCATTTGCAAGAAAGCTGGACCGTGTTTAAAGCATTGAAAACAAACACACAAATAAGACTCTGGCCCAACGTCATTAAAGCCCTAGTATTTCTAACTTTTAACAATTTTTTTTTCAAATTTTTGATAAAAACGACATCCTCAGTATGTGAAAGTAGACCATAATTAATAAAGAATCGCGTGGTTTTCATGGCCAGCCCGCCTCACAAACGTGTACGATTAACAGTAAAAGGAGTGAAAAATGACTGCTTGACCGGACCAGAAGTCGGGCTTTGTTGACACATGAAACGAAATATATCACACCACCGCGCATGCTCAATCACATCTACGCAAGTTTTACTGTGGCGTCCATAGAAACCTACGCTCTTCGAAAAGGTCTGGTCTATCGAAACTGGACACTCAGCTAAAAACGCGCGAAAGTTGGGCGAAATACCGGAAATATATAAATATGGGCACCATTTTACAAGTGGTATAGCCACAAACTGATGACGTCAAAGATGTGCGTACTTATGGAAATGAGGTCAAAGGTTACGTTCTAAAAGGGGCGATAAATTATTTTGGGGGTAAGAGTTAGGAATGAGGGCTTGGAATCTTAGAAAGAAGGAGACACTAAATGGGGGTTGACAACTGCTTACTCGCAGATACTTTACTAGTTCACTTCCTAGCGCATCTCATTTCTTGTATATAGTTGGAATTCTTAGAATAGAGCTTTATATACCGTTCAGGTAGGCTTAGTGTCACAATTGCCACTGAGATATCCTGATGTCTTTTCTATCAGTGAACAATTGTATGCAAGTTTGGCATATTAGGATCATACTTTTGATACTTGAACCATTGATTCTTACACCTACCTGGCCAACATAAGTATTGCATCATTGAAAGAACTCCTCGTTTCTGATAACTGTTCAACTTAGGGAAAATCCATGAATTTGCGGATTTCATCATGTGATTTCGATGACACAGATGTTTTCACCTTTAAGCTCTCGCCTTTTTTGCAAAAAATGTAACACTTTCATTTTCATTCACTTTGTTCAAATGCATGTTTTAAGTCAAACAGTGCATTCTACTACATCTCTTTTGTTGGTTTACTGCAAAACGCCCCCCCCCCGACTCCTAAAAGTAATTTCTAGTTTATTCGATAGATTAAGGATCTCCATTGACGGTTTACAGTGCGCTGAATACATAGAAAAAATGCCACACAACAGCACGTGAGTGTTCCACTAAACTAGTGTAGAGAGAGAGAGAGAGAGAGAGAGAGAGAGGAGAGAGAGAGAGAGAGAGAGAGAGAGAGAGAGAGAGAGAGAGAGAGAGAGAGAGAGAGAGAGAGAGAGAGACAGAGAGACAGACAGACAGACAGACAGACGGAGAGAGAGAGTGACAGACAGACAGACAGACAGACAGACAGACAGAGACAGACAGACAGAGACAGAGACAGACAGACAGACAGACAGACAGACAGAGAAGCACGGAGAGAGACAGGGCGAGAGTGTGTGTTGTGTGTATACATTTGCTTTTGTGTATCGGACAGGCGAATTAGGGAGCAGTCATTATTTACGGCCAAGGGGGTCGGAGGAATTCGAGTAACCCCTTACCCTAATGAATTTGAGTACCACCTCTCTAACACAGAAAGTTCGACTTCCCCCCCCCTCACGCACTTAGAAAAGTTTAATATCAGTACATGTATTTGTAAAATTTACAAAAACCAGCAATAGCACTAAATTTTCATATCCTGCTAGATTATCATCCGTTATCTCATGACGGTTGAAAAAAGGTGACATCAGCAAAATGAAATTGAAAGTCGCAATAAAATGTAGGTGTAACAGCTCACGCTATAACCAGTATCCATCCATATAGCATTGTTAACCTTGGATGGATATCATGGCAAGGTTTTCACCAAGATATCTGACAGGGCAGAATTTGAAAGAACAGTGAGGGGGAACACGCAGGAGGCTCAGGAGCAAAGTGTCAGAGGAGGCTGCATCCTCTCTTGTGGGGAAAATTTGAGAAATCGATGTGTGCAATGATGCAGTGTGGTGCAATATGAGAGGTGTTTTCAATTTGTATTTTTACTGAGTAAAACTGTTAGAACACCCCAAGGGGAGATCGCAAGAAGGGGTGTACACCCTCTCTCATCGAAAATTCAGAGGGACTGATGTGTGAAATGATGTAACCTGAGAGATGTTTCAATGTACACATATTGGCTGGCCATGAGGGCAACAGCATACGTCTGTAATCGAGGGACTGTGAGTCACCCCCAAAAACGGACTGTTTCCCTCAGCCTTCGGCCTCGGGAAACAGTCTGTTTTTGGGGGTGACTCACAGTCCCTCGGCGTTAAAGTGTATGCTACTATCTCGACTATCGTTTCGCTCGGCCGCAGCCGACATCTTTGTTTACATTCCGGTTCGCGCATGCGCCAATGTTTGTTTTTTTTTGACGTCAGCGGCATCAGCTATCGGAATCGATGCCTGATGACGTCGTTTACGTGGATCAGCACAAAAAGAACCCATTAAATGTGACTATCAATTGGCGAATTAGAACAGAGACTGCGGATGAGATGTGTTATAAATCATTTGAATTATACGGTTCAAAGCTTTACTGTACCTGTTCAAAACTGCCATACTATGAAATTCACTACGATGTCGTCACAACACGAATACCTTTAGATGTTAGATCCACAAAGCCAATGCCGTCGCAATTTCTTCGCATCTAGTTTGAACTCAGAACAAAAAGTTTCGGTAATGTGGATTTTTTGTGCATCATTTTCAAAATGCAAGGATATCGTACGGGTAAGGAACGTTTCTCCTGTCAAAATTCAAAAATCTAGCTGCCGACACGCGGCTGACCTCAAGGTCTGTCTTGACCCCCCCCCCCTCCTGTTTGGATTGGCAAAAGCATACAGGAACAAAACCAGGTACCTTAAAAATGTGTCACCGAGTTGTCAAAGCATCGTGTACATAAAGAAAACCCCGTGATTCTCAGACGGTAGTACAGAATCTTTACCACTTTTTCTATAGTATTGCCTTTTTCTTTG
Source organism: Ptychodera flava (assembly GCF_041260155.1). Taxonomy (NCBI): domain Eukaryota; kingdom Metazoa; phylum Hemichordata; class Enteropneusta; family Ptychoderidae; genus Ptychodera; species Ptychodera flava. The sequence goes on along the minus strand of NW_027248277.1, from coordinate 10,257,304 downwards.
AGTAAAATATAATTTAGTTAAGAGCTGTGACGTTTAGTCAAAATGTAACGTACCATAGATAAGCGGATGTCACTAATTAGCAGTACGACCAGCCTATCTCTGCACCGCCGTTCCGGAAACCTAGGGGGAAATCCCGACATGACGTTATTCGTGCGTTGGGGGTCATGGTTCAAAAGTCAACAACACCATTGTTAAGACTCGCATTCTGAGCAGCAGCGGTGATCTCAGTAAAATAACTCATTTGCTACAATGTGCCAAGATATGACGAATTATTATCGGGAGATACTCATTTAAATTCACAATAATTGTGTTTGTACTTCAAATGAAGCACCATGCAAGGGGATACGCATGTACATAAAATCTCTATCTCTTCTAGTTTGGCAAACATTTTCCTATCCTCAGTGAATTTATGCAGATATACTCAGGGCTACTGTACGCCAACATTAACGTTGTTACACCATGGCAATTTACGGTCATACACAGCTGAAAAGCAAGATTGCAGGCAATAATTCGATATTTATATCACGGACCGACTGCACAGGATCCAAATATATGTTAATTGCGACTCAGTGTCTAATTTGGGGTAAATCTTCTTGCCAAAGTCGTGCTCTCCTCACACACTGCAGTTTGTCGAGTATGTCGTGTAAACGCCTGATACACAATGACTAACAATGTAAATTTGATCCAACCTACCAGCATAGTAGCATTGTATTTAATATTCATAATCTTAATCTTTATTAATCTTCACCTGATCCAAAGCTAAGGAACAGCGCAGCAAGCGGCAGAATGAGAGAGGTGTCTATAGTAACAATCATAGCTTCGCGTATATTTGAGGGCGCCCTGTGTGTCCAAGGAACAGTCAACAACTCAATCTCCACAATTATGTCAGGTTGTCTATTTAGTCTTTGTAAGCTCTTTCTTCATTACTTTTCGCTAACTACACTGAGGGACCAATGATTATCATTTGATCAGCGGAACGCCTGACGTTTGACCTCAAATCGACAAACAAACAAACAACCCTCCTCAAGTTTTGAGGTTTGAAAATACGACAGCAAATTAGGAGTTAAATTTCACCTAAGACGTTACATTGTTTTAAGAAATAATTTTGACTATGAAATTTTAGGAGGCTTTTGAAAGATAACGTTGCTATTGAAAACTAAACAGAAGGTGATCGAATTTAACGCATGAACGAGGTTCTACGTTTAGCGTAACAGTGACACAAAATTCTTGTGAACTTGCGCAAAATATCATTCATTATAGAGCAAACCTTTCCCCCGCCGCCGCGATGATTATTCTTTGTCAAGCACGATTTTGTTTTAATGAGCAAACTGCCTTAATCATAAGTACAATCACAGATAGTAGTAGAAGCAAGACGTGCACGCATGCATTCATTTCCCATCAGACCAAATTATGCAGAGAAGGGATGACATGTCGTTGGTGACCTAAATTATCGTCCAGGCAGTCAAGTGTTCCACTTAGGCAGTGGGTCTAGGGAATGATATCTAGCCGACTTAATCAACAAGACTCGGAAATGACCTTTGATGACCCGATATGAAAGTGACATAGTCAACAAAAATCTTAAGATAAGATCTTAAGGCTGCTTAAGGTAAAGTGAAACGACCAGTTATCACGCAAACCCGTTGGGCACGTGTGAAAACATATGACTCTGAGTGAGGGAGAGAAGCAGTCATTTCTCGTAACACTTGGTGTTGACATCATCGTGGTGCGAGGTGAGTTTCAACGAATGCAGAGAATTCCGGTGCTAAAGTGTGTGGTCTGTGAAACCCGGTGCGTTAAAGAACGTGCTAAAACACCTCACCTTCACAGCGTGATACACCAAGGTTGGTTCTCCGACCACGACTCCTGGCTTCGTGCAAATCTTAAAGCGCTCGCACGCACGAGACACGACTGACTCCAGCGGGACAGCAGCATTTGAGGTAAGTGGTGTTTTTGCAATGTCGCAGTTTTCTCGTTGATTTTTTGTGGAGATCTTATTGCCGCGTGAAGGGTTATTCATATAAACGTAACCCTTTGAAGCTACCACTTGGCCAATTTATTCATATGTAATCTCCTTTTCAACGCCAACTTCGTTCACTTTCTAGTTCTATTCCATGGCACGTGTAATACAGTTTGCATGATCTATTCATCGTTTCACCGTAGCAAAATCCTCTCAATCTTTCGTGTTTCTAAAAATGCGTTTTATGAACTCTGTTATGTAAAGTCACTCGTAACTGTCGTAGTTATAGAAAACGATTTCTTGTAGACAAGTCAGTTTCTCCTAAACAACCAAGGCTGTAATTTAATTATAGTCTTACGCAGGAAAAATAAGAACGGAAAACTCTTAAGATAAACAAAAAATAGAACGTGTACGATTAGGGTTCCATAATCGTCAGTGTTGTATTTACTATTTAATGACTTGCCTGAATTTAAAACGCCAACGTTATGAAAACTAATAAAAAATAGGACTGAGAAACAATGTCATGGGATGAACACGTTGAGCTATAGCATGACGCTCTATGTAGGCGCCGGCTTTATAGCATACTTTTGGCCTAGAAATCGCGATCAAACGTATTCCTGGCAATATGGAACAGCGTTCAATCTGCAGATGTTTACTCGCACTCAAGTACTCGCTTCACGATATTAGGCAAAGCAACGGAGGAAGGGGAACGGACAATATTTTCAAATATACATTTTAATGCTACATGTTTCCCGTCCAATACATCTGTCTTACTGTTCACCTGTAAATTCATTCTTTTCATTCTAGTACTTGTTTACTTTCTAACGACTAGCCGGGTGTGCAGTCTCCTCGATTGCATGGTTGAGGTGTAAGAGTGCACAGTGAAAGCCGTGACCTCAATGAGCACTTATGAGGGCGCCGTTCTATTCCAATATTCTGTCGTTCTGTTTTCGGCCCTGAACAATTTCCAAGACTGATTATGAAACGGTGAATCAAGGCTAAAATATCACTCTCGACTTTTAAGTTGATTTTTTTAAGTTCGCTGCATTTCCCAGATAAAAATGAGAAAAATAGCAATGCGTTGACAAACTGCTGATCTGTCTTGAGAGCATTTTGTTAGATTTAAATTAATTTCCAGTCTACTTATCTGGCATGGACACACTCGTTAAACCATCAATATGTATAACTAAAGCGAAATATCGTGCAAAAATAACTTTTCATATGAAAACAAATCCTTCCCATGATCCTTTGAGGTAAGCTCTCCGTGTTCTAGTGTGTCACAAATGTACCACCATTTTGTATCGGGTAGGAATCAAGGAATCAACATTTTCCCGGAACTATCAACACAGACATCAGATATATCATAACCATCTTCCAGGAGTACCAGTTTTTGCGCAATCTCTCAAATTTTCAATTTGATATTTATCTGAATTTGCATATTCTTGATAATACATGTTTTCTAATTTTTGAATGTGCTTTCCATGTCCATTGTTTCACACCATAGCTGAATTCGAAAGCACGCTCCGACTTAAATACTCTCAGGACCAATACAATCTAGTCTAAACAAGTGTACGTAAAATGAGGTTTTTCGGACGAGACAAGAGCACGCAGTGGTATTTTTACTACAGAGTCAAGAAAAACAAACGTGTGATACTTCCAGCTGTTTTAAGCTTTGTGTGACTTATTATTTATCTGATGAAAGATTCAAAATTATTTAAGATCATAGTGTTATTCACAAACCGACCACAATGCTCGTCAGATCATTCAACGTCTTCGACATTGTGTTTTTAGTACATGGAAGTAGATTATTGTCCAATTAATTTGGACTGACACGCTCAGGAGAACATTGACATATGTTATTGAAACGATAAATTGTAAAATAATAAAAACGAAGAAGAAATGTGTTCCCACTTTTGGCATTCTCTTCACATTCAAAGAGTTGATATTTGCATTGACGACATGTCATATTGATCGATCTGTAAAACAAGGCAAGTGCAATTTTACATTCAGAGATTTTATAAGGTTGGATTTCATAAAGAAAATAGCATAAACACGTGGCGAGTACAGCACAGTATCAGAAAGGCTTCGGGTCTGTCAGAAAGTATCAGGACTAGAAACTGCTTTATTTGTTTTTGATGTTTGCTTGAGCGGTATTACTGTGTCGCACTTCTGAAGTGCGGTTCGACTCACTGTTGTCCATTTTCTTAAGGACGGCAATTAAGTGCTCGTTAATCAATTAAATAATACTGTTAAATTTCTTACTATGTAAAACGTTACTTAACGGACTAGGAATGGACCTCAGAATTGACAAATGTACAAGGCGTGCGGAGCAATCGCTCTCTCCCTCTCTTAAATCGCCAAGTATTCAGAAAGTCAGATAGACATACAAATACACAGACAGATAGACAGACAGACAGACAGACAGACAGAAAGAAAGACAGGTGATGTCACCGATGGACAGGACTTTTAAAATTTGTTCTAAGACCAATGGGCGAACCGTAGTCACTTTAGCCGACGAGCTTTAATTCAAAGTCTTCTTGTCAAATCTACACCTTTCTAAGAGTTATTTTCACCGAGGTTTGCATCCTTAATACTATGTCAACTTCCCTCACTTAAGAGTGAATAGCAGCTCTTTAAGACTTCAAGAAAATGCCAATAAATGAGTCAAATGACGGAACCATGCACACTGTCAGCATCACTTTAGTAAGTATTTGTTGTACAACCACTAAAGGGAATGTCACTGTGTGGTATTTCGCCTAAGCTGCAGTAAGAGGGTTGTCATTATTAAAGAGCAGTTTTCAGCAAAGTTGCAATCTTCGATATCCGATCTTTCTTTCTCTATATATTTGTGCATAAAGACCACAATCGCATGGTACAGATCGCAATTGTGAACGTCTTGGAGTATTTTATCGTTGTCTGTGGAAATTAGTGACAGCCAACGAGAGGCAAGCTGTGACTTGATTAATGTATTTAAAACTTTATGCTTTCTAAGCCTGTCGTGCACGTTTGGTCTTGTAATTAGGGGCCCAAGCCTCTCGGCTGGTTCCCTATTTGTTTCGTTGATTTTAGGGGCCCAAGCCGCAAGGCTTGGGCCCCTATTGGTTTTTCTGGAGTTCAATATTCTTCTTCTTCCTCATCTTCTTCTTCTACTGTCACTTATTTATCACTCTTGATCTCAGAAACCGCTTGACATAAACATGTCAAACTTGCAGAGCTTATAGCTACTTATAGGTACTCGTGCATATTATCCTTAAAATTTTGATTGGTCATGTGACCTGGCGGCCATATTGGATTTTCCGAAAACCCAAAAATGGCTTTTTCTGCTGACCTAGGAGTCTAGTCAGTTTGAATTTTTTTGTGTAGCAAAAATGGCTAAAGTTCTTAAGAGCTGATAAATAAAATTGCATGCGGTCACGTGACCTTAGCCGCCATATTGGATTTTCGAAAAATACCATTTTAATCTTTAAAAATCTACTTCTCCAGAACCAACACACCGATTGAGCTGAAATTTTGCTCATGTCATCCTTAGAGTGATATCTTTTAAGATTGCGATAGACGTTTGGATCGGTCAAGTGATTTCGCCGCCATATTGGATTCTCGGAAAATACCAATTTCATCTTTAAAAATCTTCTTCTCCAAAACTAAAACACCGATTGACCTGAAACTTTGCTCATGTCATTCTCAGCGTGATATCTTTCAAGTTTGTGAAAGGCATTTGGATCGGTCACCTGATTTGGCCGCCATATTTGATTTTCCAAAAATAATAATTTAATCTTCAAAAATCTTCTTCTCCAGAAGTTAAACACAAGTTGGGCTAAATTTTCTCATGTCATTCTTAGGCTGATCAATTTCCAGTTTGTAAAAGATATTTGGATCGGTCACATGATTTGGCCGTCGTATTGGATTTTCGAGAAATGCCAACTTAATCTTTCAAAATCTTCTTCTCCAGAAGTAAAACACCGGTTATGGTGTCCAATCCATGCCAAAATTACTACTTTGATTTTACAACACAACATGCCATTCCGAATTCTATTTTACAATTCAACATGCTATTTCACAACACAACATGCACTTCCAAATCCTATTTTACAACTCAACATGCTATTTCACAACACAACATGCACTTCCAAATCCTATTTTACAACTCAACATGCTATTCCCAATTTCATTTGACAACACATCATGCACTTCCAAATCCTATTTTACAACTCAACATGCTCTTCCCAATTTCATTTGACAACACATCATGCACTTCCAAATCCTATTTTACAACTCAACATGCTCTTCCCAATTTCATTTGACAACACATCATGCACTTCCAAATCCTATTTTACAACTCAACATGCTCTTCCCAATTTCATTTGACAACACATCATGCACTTCCAAATCCTATTTTACAACTCAACATGCTCTTCCCAATTTCATTTGACAACACATCATGCACTTCCAAATCCTATTTTACAACTCAACATGCTCTTCCCAATTCATTTGACAACACATCATGCACTTCCAAATCCTATTTTACAACTCAACATGCTCTTCCCAATTTCATTTGACAACACATCATGCACTTCCAAATCCTATTTTACAACTCAACATGCTCTTCCCAATTTCATTTGACAACACATCATGCACTTCCAAATCCTATTTCACAATTTAACATCCCATTCTAAGCTAGCTCTGCGGAGCAGGGCAGTGTTACTGGCTATCGAACAAGATTCAAAATGGCGGACGCGAAATGGTCCCCTCGCACAGAGAGAGAAATGCGAACTTTGCACAAGTCTAAAAACGCAGCTTAGCACATTGTGTATCTAAACAAAATGAGCGTGCTCGAAAACTAGGATCGATCACGATTATAAATTAAAAATTGGCTGTTTTTGGAAAAGAAACTGCGCGCTACAATCAGCAGTTTGTCTATTGTGCACCGTGCGTGGGAGGCTTATCGTGAAAGACCGAGATTTACTATATGGCGCATCTGATACGGATATGGTCCCATCGCATAGAGAGATGACAGTGGGCTTTGTGTAAGTTCAAAAGCACAGCTTAGCTCATCGTGCATCTAGACAAGTTGAGCGTGCTCAAAATAGGAGATCGATCACGATTTTGGGTGAAAAAAAAACGAGTTTTCGGTGGAGAAACTGCACGTTGCAACCAGTGGTTGGTTTTGCCTATGGCGGTCAGCAGGGCTGTGGTGGGAGGCCTTTAGCCGCAAGGGGTGGACCATTGGGGAGTGGAAAATTTTTGAAAAAAAAATTCCCCACAAATTTCAATAAAAATAATCAGCCAAAGAAACTTGAGAAAAACAGATGACGCACTTAGGTAAAAGGAAAAAAAATCCGTCAAAAGTTACTTTCTGAAACATTTTTATTTTAGTCTGCATCAGATAGGTCTATACTATGATTCTTTGCCAAGAGGGGGGGGGGAGGGGAGATCTGAAGGGTATAATCGTGGCCAGTAAATAAAGTAACTTTTTTATTTCATAACTTTTTGTTCTGTTTATCATATTTTTTCTTTCACTGAAGTTTGGCATCGTAAAGTAATTCGAGATAAAAGATAATTTAAAAATCATATCTGTGATATCGATTGTTAACAACTGTATTGTGGGTCTTTACACTATGATTAATTAACAAGAATTCAACAATTCAGGCAGCTTGCATCGGTACATAAAAGGGAAATATTCACCAACCATATGACAAACAATCACTTTCTTTGTATTTCACTATTCAACGAAACTGATTTCCATTGTAATGTTTAAACTTTATTTTACAATTAAACATTACAAATCCGTATTTTTCTTTCAAAATTTCATTTGTACACTTGTCTTGACGGTTGAATACCGTGCGTGTGAAATGCAATAGTGCAGAAGAATACGGATAGCGACATTACAGCGACCTCTATCGGTTGTTATCCACACAGTCTTTCTCGCGAAGTCCGTTCCAACAGAGCTTTGACCCTTGTCTGGCCCAATATTCGTATTTCACATCTCCGCTTGCTGAGGCTTAGTTGTCAGTTGTCATGGCTGTAATGTCGCTATCCGTATTCTTCTGCACTATTGCATTTCACACGCACGGTATTCAACCGTCAAGACAAGTGTACAAATGAAATTTTGAAAAGAAAAATACGGATTTGTAATGTTTAATTGTAAAATAAAGTTTAGAACATTACAATGGAAATCAGTTTGGTTGAATATTGAAATACAAAGAAAGTGATTGTTTGTCATATGGTTGGTGAATATTTCCCATTTTATGTACCGATGCAAGCTGCCTGAATTGTTGAATTCTTGTTAATTAATCATAGTGTAAAGACCCACAATACAGTTGTTAACAATCGATATCACAGATATGATTTTTACATTATCTTATATCTCGAATTACTTTACGATGCCAAACTTCAGTGAAAGAAAAAATATGATAAACAGAACAAAAAGTTATAAAATAAAAAAGTTACTTCATTTACTGGCCACGATCATACCTTTCAGATCTCCCCTCCCCCCCCCCCTTCTTGGCCAAAGAATCATAGTATATCTGATGCAGACTAAAATAAAAATGTTTCAGAAAGTAACTTTTGACGGATTTTTTTCCTTTTACCTAAGTGCGTAATCTGTTTTTCTCAAGTTTCTTTGGCTGATTATTTTTATTGAAATTCGTGGGGAATTTTTTTTTGAAAATTTTCCACTCCCCAATGGTCCACCCCTTGCCGGCTAAAGGCCTCCCACCACAGCCCTGCTGACCGCCATAGGCAAAACCAACCACTGGTTGCAACGCGCAGTTTCTCCACCGAAAACTCGGTTTTTTCACCCAAAATCGTGATCGATCTCCTATTTTGAGCACGCTCAACTTGTCTAGATGCACGATGAGCTAAGCTGTGCTTTTGAACTTACACAAAGCCTATTTTCATCTCTCTATGCGATGGGACCATATCCGTATCAGATGCGCCATATAGTAAATCTCGGTCTTTCACGATAAGCCTCCCACGCACGGTGCACAATAGACAAAACTGCTGATTGCAGCGCGCAGTTTCTTTTCCAAAAACAGCCAATTTTTAATTTATAATCGTGATTGATCCTAGTTTTCGAGCACGCTCATTTTGTTTAGATACACAATGTGCTAAGCTGCGTTTTTAGACTTGTGCAAAGTTCGCATTTCTCTCTCTGTGCGAGGGGACCATTTCGCGTCCGCCATTTTGAATCTTGTTCGATAGCCAGTAACACTGCCCTGCTCCGCAGAGCTAGCTTTAGAATGGGATGTTGAATTGTGAAATAGGATTTGGAAGTGCATGATGTGTTGTCAAATGAAATTGGGAAGAGCATGTTGAGTTGTAAAATAGGATTTGGAAGTGCATGATGTGTTGTCAAATAAAATTGGGAAGAGCATGTTGAGTTGTAAAATAGGATTTGGAAGTGCATGATGTGTTGTCAAATGAAATTGGGAAGAGCATGTTGAGTTGTAAAATAGGATTTGGAAGTGCATGATGTGTTGTCAAATGAAATTGGGAAGAGCATGTTGAGTTGTAAAATAGGATTTGGAAGTGCATGTTGTGTTGTGAAATAGCATGTTGAGTTGTAAAATAGGATTTGGAAGTGCATGATGTGTTGTCAAATGAAATTGGGAAGAGCATGTGGAGTGTAAAATAGGATTTGGAAGTGCATGTTGTGTTGTGAAATAGCATGTTGAGTTGTAAAATAGGATTTGGAAGTGCATGTTGTGTTGTGAAATAGCATGTTGGATTGTAAAACAGAATCCGGAATGGCATGTTGTGTTGTAAAATCAAAGTAGTAATTTTGGCATGGATTGGACACCATACACCGGTTGAGCTGAAATGTTACTCATGTCATCCTTAGGCTGTTGTCTTTCACGTTTGTATTAGACATTTTTATCGGTCACAAGATTAACTGCTTGGGCCCCGCCAACGCTGCTTGCAGCTTTAATTTCTTCTTTTTCTTTCTTCTTCTTCTCTTGTCAATTCTTTACCAGCCTAACCGCTGCACGTAGACTTACAAACTTGGCACAGTGATCAGGCCAAATGAGAGGTGGTGCACATATCCTTGCACCTTGAATTTGTAATTTATCACGTGAGTTGGCGGCCATATTTGATTTATTAAAACCTAAAGGTGGCTTCTCTTGGTGAATAGGGGTCTGATCAATTGAAATTTGAAATTTGGTGTGTAGCAAGCATATTCTCTCCTCTTTAAAATTTGCTAACGAAATCGATAGCTGTTATGTGACCTTTGTATGTTTGTAAAAGGCATATTAATTGGTCAAGTGGTATGGCGGCCATATTGGATGTTCCAAAATTGCCAATTTAATCTTTATAATCTTCTTCTCCTGAGCCAACACACCGATTGAATTGAAATTTTACTCGTATCATCCTCAATTTGCGTACTATCATGTTTGGGAAGGGAATTTTGATCGGTCACGTGGTTAGGCGGCCATATTGTATTTTCAAAAAGTTCAAATTTAATCTTTTAAACTCTTCTCCAGAACCGATGCACCATTTCACTTAATCTTTAACTTCTATTATCCACAGCATCAAGTCTGTGAAAAGCATTTCTTGATCATCTGGTTTGGCAGCCTATTGGATCTCACAAAAAGACAACAATAACCAGGAGATGATATTCGAAATTCTTCTTTATAAGAACCAAAAGAAATTTTAGCTCAAATTTAAGTTTTACACATAGTATCATTATTGCAAGTACTTTCAACCATGGCAACAGCTAGGGACCCACCAACTCTGCTCGCATCTTTACCTTGAAGATTGTAATTTGAAATGAATCGATGATAGTCACTGGAAAAAAATGTGGCACATCAAACTCACCGACAACGATTTCTAAATGTTCAAAGCACATAATCACCGGTTTACCCATATTACTGTTTTATAAATTTTTAGCTGGTCGAGAGGTTTCCGACTAAATTTGTATTTTTGTCTTGTTTTTTGGTTATGATAATTTTTAATTTCAAACTGCTTCTGCAATACAAACAATGTATCGCGAAACATACAGTTGTTTAGTACCGAGGACGATAGATTTAATTCCCCTTGATCACATTATTAGAAGTTCCTTTATTTGAATGTTCACACTACAATGCCAGCAGTTCAACTCCCTGCCTGGAACAGTTGACTGCTCTGACTGAATAATAACTTTATTTTTTAAGGTATCAGGCTATAATGATGCCTAGTAAAATATGTTTGGCATGCGGTCAAATTCCCCTCCTAACGGTTAAAATAGACGTACCGCCTTGATCATAACTTTATTCGTTAAGAAGTACACTGCACAGCATGTTTTCCAGAATTGTTCCCGGGGCTGCCTCTCGCCCGGTAAGGTGTTGTATTCATTGCTTTGGTCGAGCTTGTGAGCGATGCTTGATAGGAGTGTGTGTATGTGTATGCGGGTACTTCATGAATTCTACAGCGAGTGGAGGAGTCACAGTCTGAACAATTGTAACAACTTTGTTCGGTAATTGAATCACCAGCTCTTATTTTGGGTTTGGATTTAGCCATGTTGTTTGAGTGTGATGTATATGCTAGGTTACTGGGTGATCACGTTGCGAGTTTGCTGCGAATGGAGAATTTCCGGAATTCACTGCTCTGGGTTGGTAGCTCTCCTGGTGGACAGAATTGTCCCCCAAGGCAGTCTTTCGCCCAGTTGAGCGATGTATCCATTGCTTTGATAAAGTTTGTGAGCGGTGCATGATACCGAGTAGTGTGTGTGTACTTCATCAATTCTACAGCGGAGGGATTTAGCAGTTTTGACTGTGATGTCTTCGCTATGTTACTTGGTGCCGTAAGTTGTGACTTCGAATCCTTTCGAGAATTTCCGGAATTTACCTATAGTATACTGAAAACGAAGAGAAGTCAAGTGGTGTAATCCATTTGACATAGCTGGAAAAACATATCAAAATGATATTAAAACCCTTTTTGTCACCTGTCGGCCACATCTAAGAGCAGACCGGAAAACTTTTCAGACAAGTGGCACGTCAAGCCGGCCAGTCATCGGAAACCTTACTCTCGTCTAGCCACTGTCACGACATTGACATATCTAAATATCTTGAAATTTAGTTTGAGCACTACATAAACACACTTTGTATCAGTTTGCTCGTAAGGTGGGGTTGTACTTCACCAACATATCTTTATAAAACAATCTTGTCATGAAAACTCGCTTTGACTTCATATTTTCATAAAGCAGAAAAATCTTAAGTTTAGGCTAGTAATAGTTTACTCGAAGAATGAAGGGTACGTATTTGTGGTAGACAACTTTAATTTTGGCTTAAATGATTATAAGTAATTTATATCAAAAACTAGACACTACTTAAAAAAATAATTGTTATCTCATGCAAAACTAGAATGCATTTTCTTTCACATTATCTACTCCATTCTTAATGCCAGGGGGTTAAAAGGCTAAGTGACATCAAAATATTGGCGATCCATGGTACTGAGAATTCCAGGGGCCGTGTTTGCATTTCGATATGAAGTGGGGTGTGTAGTAGCTTTACGTCATTTGATTGTTTCTTGTTCAAGGAGCTTGTTCGTTTTTTAATGTTTTCGTGTCAAATATATAAATTACTTGATCAAGTATTAAATCATACAAAGGGGATTATAACTATGGGACTGTCAACATTCCAGGTTGTCACAGCTAGTAGTCTGTTTGGACAGTGTTTGTTTTTATACTTGGTTTCTGTGTATCAGGCAGGGTAATTAGGGAGCAGTCATTATCTATGGCCTGGGGGGTCGGGGAAATTCAACGGAAACTCTGAAATTTCGAGTAACCCCTCTGCCAACCCTAATGAATTTGTGTACCCCCCTCTCTACCACTAAAAGGTCGACGGAAACCCTTGCACTTAGAAATTTAGAATTAAAAATCAAGACATTTGTAATATTTACAAAAATATAGCAATAGTACAGACCTTCCATATCCTGCTAGATTATTATCGATTATCTCAAGCAGTTGAAAAAGGTGAAATGAGTAAAATGAAATTCAAAGTCACAAAAAATGTATATGTAACAGCCAACGCTATAACCAGTATCCAACTATATAGTATTGTTTACTTTGAATGGGTATCATGACTAGGTTTTCACTACGATATCTGACACGCCAGGATTTGAAAGAACAGGGGGTAGAACACGCAGGAAAAATTTGAGAAACTGATATGTGCAATGATGCAGTATTGTGTAATATGAGAGGTGTTTTAAATTTGTATTTTTACTGAATAAAGCTGTTAGAACTGTTACAACACCCAAATTTGGAGAGGGGGCTCGCATCGAAAATTTTGAGAAAAAGTGATGTGTTAAAAGGTGCAATCTAAGAGGTGTTTCAATTCATTTTGCACCAAAAATTGAGTAACCCTCTTCTTTCTCTCCACATTTTGAGCAACCCTTGTAGCTTTAAATTAGTCGAGTGATCCCTCACATTCCTCCAACCCCAGGTCGGCTTTGTAATGTAGACGTGACATCACGATCTCATTCCGACGGACTAACGTTCCAAGGTTATTTTATTGACTTTTTTGATATTTGCAGTATCAGGTATAGATGACATTTTCAACGGGCGATATTTGCAGTATCAGGTTTTGATGACATTTTTAACGGGTGATATTTGCAGTATCAGGTTTTGATGACATTTTTAACGGGTGATATTTGCAGTATCAGATTTTGATGGTATTTTCAACGGGTGATATTTGCAGTATCAGGTATAGATGACATTTTCAACGGGCGATATTTGCAGTATCAGGTTTTGATGACATGTTCAACGGGTGATATTTGTAGTATCAGGTTTACTTCTAATGATAACAGTTCACGTACATTGCTGTTTATGCAAACCAAGATAATGTATATCATCTGCCCTGAATTAACAGCATTTATATGCTTTGTCTCATCCTGTCGAAAGAAAGGGAACGTCGTTATTATGAGCTGATGGGTTCAAAGTTTTACTATATCTGTTAAAAACTGCCATACGCTGAAAATCACTACGATGTCGTCACAACACGAATACCTTTAGATGTCATATCGATAAAACCAATATCCTCGCAATTTCTTCACATCAAGATTGAGCTCAGAACCAAAAGTTTTGGTAATGTGGATTTTTTGTGCATCATTTGCAAAATTCAAGGATATCGTACGGGTAAGGAGCGTTTCTCTTGTCAAAATTCAAAAAAAACTGGCTGCTGACACGTGGCTGACCTCAAGGTCAGTCTTGACCCCTTCCTGTTTGGATCGGCAAAAGCAAACAGGAACAAAACCAGGTACCTTAAAAATGTGTCACCGGTTGTCAAAGCATCGTGTACATGGAGAAATTTTCTATAGTACTGCCTTTTTCATTGAGTAAAAGATATTTTAGTAAGGAGCTGTGACGTTTAATCAAAATGTAACGTACCATAGATAAGCGGATGCCACTAATTTGCAATACGACCAGCGATTCTACACCACCGTTCTAGAAAACTAGGGGAAATCCCGACATGACGTCATTCCTGCGTAGGGGTCATGGTTCAAAAGTCAATACCATTACTGTTAAGACTCGCATTCTGAGCAGCAGTGGTGCTCTCAGTAGAATAACTCAATTGCCACAATGTGCCAAGATATGACGATACCAGCATAGTAGTGTTGTACTTCATATTCATAATCACAATCTTTATTAATCTTCACCTGATCCAAAGCTAAGGAACAGCGCAGCAAGCGGCAAAATGAGAAAGGTGTCTATAGTAACAATCATAGTTTCATGCATATTTGAGGGCGCTCTGTGTGATCAAGGAACAGTCAACATCTCAATCGCTACAATTATTTCTTGTTGTCTATTTAGTCTTTGTAAGCTCTTTCTTCATTTCTTTTCACTCACTATAGTGAGGGGCCATTGCTAATCATCTGATCAGCGGAACGCCTGACGTTTGACCTCAAATCGCCAAACATAAAAACATCCCCTAAAGCTTTGAGGTTTGAAAATACGACAGCAAATTAGAAGTTGAACTTCTAAGACGTTACATTGCTTAAAGAAATAAGTTTGACTTTGAAATTTTTGGAGGCTTTTGAAAGACAACGTTGCTAAATCTAAACAGAACGTGATCGTATTTAATGCATGAACAAGATTCTATGTCCAGCGTAACAGTGACATAAAATTCTCGAACTTGCGCAAAATATCATTCATCATAGAGCAAACCTTTCCCCCGCCGCCGCGATGATTATTCTTTGACAAGCATGATTTTGTATAAATGAGCAAACTGCCTTAATTATAAATTCAATCACAGACAGGAGAAGCAAGACGTGCATGCTTGCAGTCATTGCCCATCAGACCAAATTATGCAGAGAAGGTATGAAATGTCGTTGGTGACCTAAATTATCGTTCAGACAGTCAAGTGTTCCATTTAGTCGGTGGGTCTAGGGAAAGATATCTAACCCATTTAATCAACAAGACTCGGAAATGACCCCAGATGACCCGATATGAAAGTCACATATTCGACAAAAAAAACTTTGCCTGGGTGGGATAGGCTGCTTAAGATAAGATAAAGGGGAAACGATCAATTATCATGCAAATTATTTGGACACGTGTGAAATTATATGACTCTGAGTGAGGGAGAGAAGCAGTCAATTCTCATAACACTCGGTGTTGACAGCATCGTGGTGCGAGGTGAGTTTCAACGAATGCAGAGAATTCGGATGCTAAAGTGTGTGGTCTGTGAATTCCTGCGCGTTACACCTAACCTTCACATCGTGATCAACCAAGGTCGGTTCTCGGACCACGATCTAGCTTCGTGCCAGCTTACAGCGCTCTGACGGACAAAGAGACGACTGACCCCCAGGCCCCAGCGGGACAGCATTTGAGGTAGGGGTTTTTTTGCCAAGTCGCAGTTTTCTAGTTGATTTCTTGTGGAGATCTCATTCCCGCTTGCAGGATTATTCATACAAAAGCAACTTTTTAAAAGCTCCCACTTGGCCAATTTACTCATATGTTATCTCCTTTTCAACGCCAATTATGTTCACTTCCTAGTTCTATTCCAATGCACGTGTAATACAGTTTGTATGATCTATTCATCGTTCCAACTTTTTACAGTCCTCTCAAACTTTCGTGTTTCTAAAAATGCGTTCTATGAACTCTGTTATGTAAAGTCACTCTTATCTGTCGTAGTTATAGAAAACGATTTCTTGTAGACAAGTCAGTTTCTCCTAAACAACCAAGGCTGTAATTTAAGATAGTCTTACGCAGGAAAAATAAGAACGAAAAACTCTTAAGATGAAAAAATAGAATGTGTACGATTAGGGTCCATAATCGTCAGTGTTGTATCAACCATTTAATGACTTGCCTGAATTTAAAACTCCAACTTTAGAAAAACTAATGAAAAATAGGGACCAAGAAAGGCGACCTAACAATGTGATGACAGGAACACGTAATGCTACAGCGTGAAGTTCTCTGTAGGCGACGGCTTTATATCATACTTTGGGCCTAGAAATCGCGATCAAAACGTATGCATGGCAATATAGAACAGCGTTTACTATACAGGTTTTTACTCGCTTTCAAATACTCGCTTTACGATATTTGGGAAAAAACTGAGGAAGGGGAACCAAAGATATTTTTATCAAATATATATTTTCAATGTTTCATGTTTCCCGTTCAAAACATCTGCCTAACCGTTCACCAGTTTATTCATTTCTCATTATGGTACTTGTTTACTTTCAACCGACCAGCCGGATGTGCAAATTCCCCGATTGCAACGGTGTCGGCATGGTGTAGGTGTAAGAGTGCACAGTGAAATATGTGCCCTCAATCGAGCCACTGATGAGGGCGCCCTTCTAAATTTCATTATATAAATCTACTCCAATATTCTGTCGTCTGTTTTCGGATGCTGGAAATTTCCAAGACTGATTATGAAACGAAGCAACAAGGTTAAAATATCACTCTCGATTTTTAAGTTAATTTTAAGTTCGCTGCAATGCTCATAAAAAATTAGAAAAATAGGAATGCGTCGAGAAACTGCTGATCTGTCTTGAGAGTATTTTGTGAGATTTAAATTAATTTCCAGTCTACTTGTCTCCCATGAACACACTCGTTAAACCATCGAAATATCCTGCAAAAATAACCTTTTATAACCTTTTATATGAAAACAAATTCTTCCCATGTTCCCTTGCCATATGAGGTAAGCTTTCCGTGTTCTGTGTCGCAAATGGAACACCATTTTGTATTTAGTACCAATCAAGAACTCAACAATTTTCCTGTCACTATATCGGCACAGATACCGGATATATCATTTCCAACTTCAAGGAGCAGTGGTTTTTAACTATGTGTTCGACCACAGAGTCAAGAAAAAAACGACGATGCGACTTCAGTTCTCTGATGAATGATTCAAACTAATTTAATATCACCTTGTCACTAACTGACGGCGAAATTCTGGTTTCGACTGTACGGACGTGGGTTTTTGTTCAATAAGTTCGGACTGACACGCTCTGGAGAACATTGACATATGTTATTGAGACTAAATTTACGTCAGGGATACTTTTTTCAAATAATTAAAATGAAGACTCGATGCTTTCCCACTTTTTTGCAATTGTCTGTACATTCTAACGGGTTCATATTGACATTGAAGACAACGCCGTCTCTTGGAAAAAAATAAATATAGACTGATATAGGTAGTACAAAATAAGACAAGTGTAAATTTACGTTCAGCTATATAGGCGAGCGGCGAATCCACAAAAAGGGCCTTATTTTAGGAGTTTAATGTACCCACCTTACATACGGCCACATCATACGTCATTTGAAAGCTTATTGTCTCTACTTTAAGAAAATTGACGATGTGGAGCTGCCAAGTAGGGCCATAACCTCCTAATTTGCATAATTAACAAGGGTACCCAATTTGCATAAATGCGATATAATATTTGAAGTTTATTGTTAACTTCTCTAACGATACGTTTAAACTATCAAGTGATATATCAAATAAAAGGTATTTTCAATTAGGATACAAAATAAATATTCAAAGAGATTATGAAATTGATTATACTGAAATATTTTCATGTTTATATGGAAAACAATATTTTCCCCTATTGAATAACAATATTTTAAAAATTTTAACACATACAGCAACAACACACAGCCTCACCATACGTCATTTGAAAGCTTATTATCTCTGCTTCACGAAAATTGACAATTTGGAGTTACCAAATTGGGCCATAACCCCCTAATTTGCATAATAAACACGCACACCAATTTGCATAAATGCGATATAGTATTATAAATTTATAGTTAACTTTTCTAAACATACGTTTTAAACTATCGAGTGATATATCAAATGAAAGGTAGTTACATGTAGAATACAAAATGAATATTCAAAGAGATATTTAAATGGATTTCACTGAAATATTTTCATATTTATATGGAAAAAATATTTTCCCCTTTAGAATAACAATATTTTAAAAATGTTAACACATAGAGTCCTATCATACAGCCACATCATACGTCATTTGAAAGCTTATTATATCTACTTGAAGAAAATTGACAATGTGGAGCTATCAAGGAAGGCCGTACCCCTTTATGTCCATAAATTACACTGGTAAGCAATTTGCAGAAATGAGATATGAAATTAGAAAATTCATTGTTAACTATTCTAAACACACTTTCACACTATCGAGTGATATATGGTCTGTGGTGATGGTATTTGCATGTAAAACACAAAATTGATATCAAAAGTGATATTTAAATTAATTTACGGAAATATTTTCATATTTCTGTCGAAATAAATATTTCTTCTTTTTAATAATGGTATTTAAAAAAATTAATTTAAGTATCAATGCAACAAAAAGATCCACACGAAAGACACTATTGTAGTTGTTGAAATGTAGCTTTGTAGCTGAAACAATGTGTCAGAGTAAGCTACAGTCAAAGTAATGGCATGATTCATGATCCAAATCATTCATGTCATTTCCAGTAAATCTAGTAATTGTAGGAATTCATCATCCTCTTCTTCACCAGCGTGTCATGAGTAAAAGGGTTGCCACAGTTATCGCTGCCTTGGCAGGAACAAAGGTCTGTGCAGGGAAGATTAATTCGACAACAGACACAATTGGTGACATGTAATAAGAGAAAGCAGCTCCGCAAATCGTTCATATCTTAGTTGTTTGAATTTTGTGTACGGTACATGTGTATATTGTAAGTGTATATTATGTTATGTTTGGCCGTTTTATGTATAGTGTTGATTTGCCATGGCGGGAAGTAGCCCTTATCTACGTGTCCTGTCCTATGAAGTGGCAAGACTAATGTGACACTGCGATCCTTTGATGCTACCTTTCAAGAGTAGAGTTGTCTTCATCAGTCCTTCATTTTTTTTGGTGGAACATTTGCACTGATTGAATGATTGTAGGTGTTACCAATCGAGTTGTTCCACTGAAAGTTCAGTTTGTTCAAGTACGGAAGCTAGGATGTCTACTGTTCGTTCAGGCTGTATTTGTGTACGCTCATTTGAATCGGAGATCGGACTGTTGTAGGTTTTGTGAAGTTTGGCATCATCGTAACGCTTGTATTTCCGTTTCTTATGTATGTGATTAGGCTACGCTCACAAATAACGGTGAGAGGCAGAGGAATTCGGGTTAGATTCGAAAATTTTGGGAGATTGTAGAGGGGTACTTGGAGATTTTGATCTGCATATAGGGGACCTGAAAATGTTTTGGTTCCCTTTTACTATTTACGATTCAAATGAAAATTTAATAAAATAACATTTAAATGTCATCCGATTGTCCAAAGTTAGTAATAATTTAACAAGATTTAGAATCGTTTGGTCGCATTTCATTACTTTTATCTCGAAAATATCTTGTATTCTCTATTGCCTTGTTGTTGCATGATTGTTCTAATGTATCGTAATGTTTCGCGTTTAACAAGGCCCTTGAATGTTGCCGTTTGGTTTCGTGAACCGCAATGTATCTGTTGGTTTTGTGTGTGTTTTTGCAGTCAAGAATGTCCTCTTTGTTCCACCGATGACCTTTATAGATAATGAGGTCTAACGATATGATTTCTTGAGAAGAGCTTTCGAAAATTTGAAAGTATGATGCATTTTTTCATGTTTGATATGAATTCATTAAGCTCGTATTCAGTTCCAATGAGAATCATACATCGTTTCTGAATCTCAGTCAGAGCGATATTTGTTCTGTGTGTTGCTGAATTATTCTCATTTTGTCTTGTGAAATGTAATGTCGGGAATTTCTGGTAAAACTGGAGATCTCGTACCGCACCCAAATACATGACGGTAAAATTCACTGTTGACTTGAAAGTGTTGTTTTTCAAGATTATTTTCAGCATAGCTATCATGTATTTTGTTGTTGGTTGTTTGATTATGCAATCATTTGATGATCTTTCCTGATTTAATGCTCTGTCGACTGATTCCATTGGTTCATTGTGCGTTGTATTAGTGTACATTGAAACAATGTCTAGTGTTACCAATGTCGCATTGGCCGGAACTTTTATTGTCTCAATTTTCCGTGTAAAATCAGTCATATCTTTGATGTATGTTGTTTATTTCTTCACGATTTATTGAGAAAATAGTCAATGAATGTTGATCTGTGAAAGGTTGGACTGCATCAACCACTTATAATTGGGCGGCCAACGAACTTTCCTCGTGGGCGTCATTTTGTTCACTTGTATTTTTAGCATAAGGTACCAACTTGTAAGTGGTGCTAGTGTTTTACTCTTAACTAGAATAACCGCCATGGCTAATTAACACTTTATATAAAACAGCCAAACATAATATAAACTGACAATATACACAATATCATACACAAAATGTAAACAACGAAGATATGAACGGTGTGTTGACAATAAATACGATAAATGAAATATGGTGCCTTCCGTCTACATATTCCACATAACTGAACTGAAAATACAGATGTAACACAGATGTAGTAGCCAATGATGTCTCCATCAAACAAGATTTCTAGAGAAATTGAAACAAAAATGACATCAATAATACAAAAGGGTCATTCAAAACACAGCTATTTATAACAAGATTGGAACTAATTTGGGATAATTGGATGGTGAAGTAATGTCGGTTTAATTTGCAAATTTAAGCTCATCTGCTTTTCTTTTTACTTGTGATGTTTTTGAAAGTAACTTGTTATATTTCAACACTCAACTATAAAGCACAAAACACGCTTTAGAAAATTTGCAAAATATGAAGACCCAATTATCCCAAATTAGTTCCAATTGGTTTTATGTATTCTTGTTGTTAGCTATATGGGAATTAGACAGGAAAATGTTCCAGTTTTCGTATCCTTAATAAACAAAAAATCAATTGCAAAACAAATTCAGATATTTATCCCCAAAACTTTAGCATTATTCGTTATTAGTACACAATATTTTGAATATTATAAACAAGTCAAAACGTTTACGATTTAATTGAAATATTCAATAAGAATATTTTGAATACACGTTTGGAGTTCATGATTCTATTCTACATGCAAATACCTATCATTTGATATATCACTTGATAGTTGTAAAGTAAGTTTAGAGTACTTTACAATTGATTTTTGTAATTTTATATTGTATTCATGAAAATTAGGTACCCGTTTGCATTATGCAAATTAATCATTACAGCCCTATTTGTCAGCTGCATATCGTCTTTTTTCATGAGGCAGAGATAATAGGTTTTCAAATAACGTTTGATGTGGTTGTGTGATGCGAGTTCTATGTGTTAAAATTATTATATTATCGTTATTAAAAAGGGGAAAGTATATTGTTCTACATTAGTACGAAAAAATTTTAGTAAAATCATTTTAATATCTCTTTGGATATCCATTTTGTATTCTCCGTGCAAATACCTTTCATTTGATATATCACTCGATAGTTTAAAGTATGTTTATAGTAGTTAATAAATTTCTAATTTTATATCGCATTTATGCAAATAGGGTACCCATGTAAATTATGCAAATTAAGGGCCACGTCCGTACCTGACAGCTCCACATTGTCAATTTTCTTGAAGTAGAGATAGTAAGCTTTTAAATAACGTATGATGATGCTGTAAGATTTGGCTTTTTGTATTATTTTTTTTAAATATTGTTATTGAAAAGGGGAAAATATTTTTTCAATATAAATATGACAATATTTCAGTAAAATGAATTTAAATATATTTTTGGATGTCTTTTTAGTATTCTACATGCAAATACCTTTCATTTGATATATCACTCGATAGTTTAAAAGTATTTTTCGAGTAGTGAATAATAAATATCTAATATTAATCGCATTTATGCAAATTGGGTACCCGTGGGACTTATGCAAATTAGGGGCTACGGCCGTACTTGACAACAAAATGTTGTCTATTTTCTTCAAGTAGAGATAGTAAGCTTTCAAATGATGTATAATGTGGCTGTATGATGTGGCTGTATGTGTTCAAATTTTTAAGATATTGTTATTCAAAAGGGTTAAATATTTTTTTCAGTATTAATATGAAAATATTTCAGTAAAACCATTTTAAATATCTTTTTGGATATCAATTTTGTATTCTACATGCAAATACCTTTCATTTGATATATCACTCAATAGTTTAAAAGTATGTTTAGAGTAGTTAATAATGAATTTCCTAATTTTATATCACATTTATGCAAATTGGGTACCCATGTGAATTATGCAAATTAGGGGGTTATGGCCCTACTTGGCAGCTCCACATCGTCAATTTTCTTGAAGTAGAGATAATAAGCTTTCAAATGATGTACGATGTGGCCGTATGTAAGGTGGGTACATTAAGTGTGAAAAATGGGTGTGTCTGCCGCTCGCCTATTCTACAACGTGGGATTTCAAAAAGAACATGCCATAAATTTAACGGGATGCGAAAAAAGTCTTCGGGTCTGTCAGAAATTATCAAGTGTTCAAACTGATTTATTTGTTTTCGATTATTTCTGGAGTAGTCCTTTGCCTTTGTACTATTGTCAAAAAGCCGACCTCCCATTGAGAGAGAGCCGCCGCAAATATTTGTGCAATAATTTTTACTTTTAATATGCTGAGACTTGTCGATCACATGATAATGATGTTTGCGCGGACCTTACTAACAAGACTCCCTATACCCACGTGAGTGTTTGCTTCAGTGATGTACCACCGAAATATTACTGACGCTTCGCGCATCTGAAGTTCAGTTCGACTTAATAGTGTCTTTGTGCTCGCTAAATAATGAAAGCAAAGATAATACTGTTAAATTCCATACATTAACATTAACAAATACACAAGGCGTACAAAGCAATCCCTCTCTTAAATCGCCAAGCTCTCAGAAAACCAGATAGATAGACATACAGATAGACAGTCAGATGGAGAGAAAGACAGAGAGACAGACAGAAAGACAGTCAGAAAGACAGAAGAGCTTTCATTTAAAGTAGTTTGGTTTGGTTTGCAATATGTCAACTTCCCCCACTATAGAGTGAACAGCAGCTCATCATGTGACTTCAAGAAAAATGCGCATAAAGGTCAAATGTCAGTAGCATGTACACGGACGGCATCACTTACGTGAGCATCTGTTGAGAAACCGTTGGTATTGGGAATGTCAGCGTGCGGTGTTGTTCCGACGCTAGATTAAGAGGGTTGTCATTCTCTGTAGATGAAATTTCAGAAAAGTTTGGAACCTTCGATTTCCCGATCTGTCTCCGTATTTTTGTTCGATATAGATCTCGATCGCGCGGCGCAGATCGCCATTGTGGATGTTCACAATGAGATAATTTCTCGTTGTCTGTGGAAAACAGTGACAGCCGACCAGTTCATATTGAAGTAGATGGACTCACAAAAGGCAGACCTGTGATTGGATTACTATATGGACGTTGACATGTGAAAGATTGTACATGTCGACGCTTGAAATTCAAAATGGTCGCCATCACTGTGTTAACTCAAAGGGGGCAAATCGAAATTTCAGCTTTCGAAAAATACGAGACAGTGAAAAATATATCTATCCAACGAGCATTGAAATGAACCTTCATAAGCGGTAGACAAGGAAGTATTTTTAAAAAGTTATTTTCAAAGTTGGTAAACCGACTATAGTCTCTGAAAAAAACCCGTGGCTAATCAAACTGACCTACAACGATTTCTAAACGTTCAAAACATGTTTTAAAATTACCGGTGTATCTAATTACTGTTTCATAAATTTGAAGCTAGTCGAGAGACTTCCACTGATTTAGCTATGTCTTTCACAAAATATGTATGCAAGTTGTGGTTACTTCTTTTTTTTTGGTTATGGCAATTTGTAATTTCAAATAGTGCTTCTACTATGAAAAATTGCATCGCGATAAATAGAGGTGTTTTGTAAGGAGAATGATAGCCAGATGGGCCCTTGAACAGATTACTTACAAATGAAATTAAAGCGTTTGCATGTGAAATGCATTCAAGCTACGAACGTTTGACTGCACCGACTGAACACCAACATCACATTGACTCTAAAGGTGCCGGGCTGTTATGACTCATTGTAAAATAATATTTTGACCCACGGCAAATTCCCTGAAAAATCCCCCAAGTTAAAAAATAGACATAACATCCCGATCATAAGTTGATTCGTATATCGGACACTCTGTTTAACAGAGTCATCCCCAAGGCTGTCTTTCGCCCATTTAAGCGATGTATTCATAGCTTGGATAAAGTTTGTGAGCGATACTCGAGTGTGTCTGTGAGTGCTTCATGAATTCTACAGCATTTGGACAGGTTGTAATCTGCAAAAATTGTGTAACAACTTAGCCCGGTTATTTGACCACTCTTCTTAGAGGTGGGGATTTAGCCAAGCGGCATAATTGTGATGTATTCGCTACATGACTGAGTGGCTTTACATTGAAAAGGAAAGCAGTTATTGGGGTGTTATCCATTTGACATAGCTGGAAAAATATATATAAAACCTGATATTTAAAAAAACGCGTCTTTGTGACCTGTCAAGAGCCGGAAACCTTTTACACTAGCAGCACTTCGAAGCAGGACCAACATCGGAAACCTTACTGTCGTTCAGCCACTGTGACGACACTGACATATATCTAAATATCTGAAAATTAAGTTTCAGTACTACACACACCTTGTATCAGTTTCTTTAAGGCGTGGTTGCACTTCACTAAAATACATTTTTGAAAGCATTAATTTTTGTCTAAGTTTTCATTAAGCTCGCTTTGACTACATATTTTAATAAAGCAGAGAATTTTAAGTTTAGGCTAGCAATAGTTTACTCGAAGAATGAAGAGATGTATTCGGGGTAGACAACCTTACTGATACGAAATTATTGATGTCAAAAACTATACAATACTGAATGAAATTAATTATCTCAATGAAAACAAGAATATTTAGTTCAAATCTGCAAGTTTCCCGTACATTATCTCCCCCATACATAAATGCCAGTGGTTGAAAAGCTGAGTGACATATACAAGATTGACGGTCCATGGTACTAAGAATTCAAGGGGCCGTGTTTGCATTTGGAAAGGAGGTTGGACGTCTTGTTGCTTTATGTCTATTTGCTTCGCGCAAGGAGCTTGTTGTTTGTTTGAAAATGTCTTTGCGTCATGTCTATAAATTTCTTGATCAAGTATTGAATCATCCAAAGGGGATTATAACTATTGGGCTGTCGAAATTCCAGGTTGTCAAAGCTACCAGGCTGTTTTGATAATGTTTGTTTTCACACTTGGCAAAAGTCCGATTCTTCGCACTTTATATAAAGACTATCTCAAGTGAATTTGAATATGGCATCACGACTTGTCAACATATGTTCAAGTGGCATGGCTTTATAATACTTCACTATTGAAATAGCATTATTTCGGTATTTATTTTTTTTATTCAGTCATTCTCTTATATTTTTGTCCCCCGTTGTATCTTCGAACATTACTCCACGTTTACTGACATCTTTGGCGTCTCAAATGACACCTCCGATACAATACATTAAAGTATAGACAGTCCTCGCTTATAAAGTAATGATATTTGCACTATGATCCGCTATATGCGTCCACGTGAAAGTCTTTCTACTGTGATGAACATTCAGAATATGGCTGATATGTTGCATAAATACAGACTACCAGTTCTGGACCTCTTTACCAACTTGAAGCATTATTTCAAAATATTTAGTCCCTCAGCCCCGTTTTGTGGGAGGAGGTGAGGGGGGTGAGGCAGGGGCCTTGACCTCTCCCCTACCTCTACGCCCTAATCGATTTCAGACCATAAACCACTCTCATAACTTATTATTTACTTTTTAAAACGGCATAACCATTTTGATATGGAATTTCTGAAATGGTGATTCCGTGCAGTTTACTGTTAGATATATACTTGACGAAGGGTATTCTTATGCAATGAAAGGCAAAGACGTGTGCAAGTGGCCGCTGACGGGCTCTTGGCAGCTGTGCGGGCTGGGCCTATAGGCCTTAAAATTTAAGGGATAGTCCACCCAAATATTAACCTGCCTTAAAAAGTAGGAGATGATTAATTTTGTAACATTCATGATGAAAACATGAGAATTATGCAATTTTATATTTGTTTATTAAATGTTGTCTATGACGTAAAGTTTACGTGTTTGATTGAAGAAGTTAGGGGGTATCAATAAGGGGTTGATCTGCAGTACGTTCGGATAGAGCTACTGCGTTTTGAGAGGACTCAGTCAGAAAAATTGTAACAACTTAGCTCGGTTATTGAACCAGTCTTTAAGAATGGGGATTTGGCAAAGAGGTTTCATCTGTTATGTCTTCGCTTGGTGACTGGGTGCGGTAACTTATGAGTTCGAATCCAGTCTAGAATTTCCGGAATTTACTGTTCTGGGTTGGTAGCTCTGCTGGTGGACAGAATTGTCACTTATAGCTGTCTTTCGCCTAGTTGAGCGATGTCTTCATCGCTTTGATTAATTTTGTGAGCTATGGGTAATAGCGAGTGTGTGTGTGTGTGTTTTAGTGATTGTGTGTATGTATGTATGTATGTATGTATGTATGTATGTATGTATGTATGTATGTATGTATGTACGTGTGCGCTTCATGAATTCTACAGCGTGTGGAGAGGTCATAGTCAGAAAAATTGTAACAACTTAGCTCGGTTATTGGACCACTCATTTTAAAGGTTGAGATTCAGCCAAGCGGTTTTCACTATGATGTCTTTGCTACAAGACTGGGTGCCGTTAACTTGAAAATGGAAAGCAGTCATGGGGGTGTAATCCATTTGACATAGTTTGAAAAATATATCAAACCTTGATATTTAAAAGAGAAGGCTTCATTGTCACTTGTCAAGATCCGAAAAACCTTTCAGAAGGCAGCATTTCGAGCAGGCCCGACATCGATAACCTTCCTGTCGTTCAGCCACCGTCACGTTATTGACCTAAATATCTTGAAATTAAAATTGAGTACTACACAAACATACCTTGTATCAGCTTGCTTTTAAGACGCGGTTGTACTTGACAAGCATATCTTTTTGAAAACAATGTTTTTACCAAAGTTGTCATGAAAGCTTCCTTTATATTTTCATAAAGCAGAGAATTTTAAGTATAGGCTAGCAATAGTCTACTTGAAGAATGGGGTACAAATTTGGGGTACACAACCTTAATTTTAGAATTGATGATATGTAATAAATTTATGTCGAAAACTAGACATTACTGAATAAAATTAATTATCTTTGCATCAAAACTAGAAAATATAATTAAAATCTGCAATTTTCTTTTACATTATCCACTCCCATTCTTTAACGCCAGGACTTGAATGGCTGAGTGATATTCAAAATCTGGGCGGTCCATGGCACTTAGAATTCCAACCTGAGGGGCCGTGTTTGCATTTTCCGAACGGGGTTGGACGTATTGTAGCTGTACGTCATTTTTTTCTTTTCAAGGAGCGTGTTTGTTTGCAAATGTCTTTGCATCAAATCTATAAATATCTTAGTCAAGTATCCAATCATTCGAAGGAGATTATAACTATCGGTCATTCAACAATCTAGGTTGTCACAGCTACCGGTCTGTTTGCAAAATGTTTGTTTTCACACTTGGCAAAAGTCAGATTCTTCGCATTTCATATAAAGACTACCTCAAGTGAATTTGAATATGGCATCACGACTTGTCAACATATTCAAGTGTCATGGTTTTGGAATACCTCTCGAAGTAGCCTTTCACGCTATCACTGATTCACACGCTCTTTTTCGGCATTTTGTATTTTATTCAGTCATTCTCTTATATTTTTGTCCCCGTTGTAAGTTCAAAAATTTTCATGAACATTTTCTGACATCTTTATTATCTTATTTTGCACCTTTAGTACAATACATTAACGTATATTATTTACATTAGAAAATCATAGGTTTTTTGAATGCATCACGACAATATCTCACAATCATATGTCTAAAAAAAGACAGTCTTTGTATCATGACGCGCTATTGCGTCCCAGTGAAAGTTTTATTAATGTAATGGACTTCCAAAACATTGCTGATATGTCGCTCAGTAGTATACAGATTACTAGTTCTGGACCACTTTAAGCCTTATTTAAAAACCAGATGTGAACTGAATATGCTCACGTGTTTTACAACAGGTTCATTAATAGTAGTACGCTTCACAGAACAATCAGATATCTGTTATATCACAATATGTAGCAGGTTTTATCAACTTCGCACAGTACTCTCAGAGTTTAATCACTAATTACAAAACTTTATTTCATATGCAAATGAGCTGTTAATTAACTTGACACTGCTCAATGCTTCATGGGACAATTAGATATCCATTAGATCAACATTTGTAGCACGTTTCATTAAATTTAATGCTGTAATTTTAGAGTAATATCACTAATTACAAAGTTCATTAAATATGCAAATGAGCCCTAAATTAACTTGACACTGTTCAATGTTTCATAGCACAATTAAATATTTATCAGATCAATATCTGTAGCAGGTTTCACCAAATTTGGTGCGGTAATTTCAGAGTTATATACCTAATTACAAAGTTCATTAAATATGTAAATGAACCCTTAATTAACTTCACACTACTAAATGCTTTACACCACAGTTAGATATCTGTCGGATCAGTATCTGCAGCAGATTTCATCAAATTTGGTGCAGTTATGTCGGAGTTATATGACTAATTACAAAACTTCATAAACTATGCAAATGAGCTATTTATTAACTTGACACTGCCAAATGCTTCTAAGTATAATTAGATATATATCAGATCAATATTTGTTGCAAGTATCATCAAGTTTGGTGCAGGAATTTCAGAGTTATGTCAGTAATAACAAAAGTTCATTAAATATGCAAATGAGCAGATAATTGACATGACACTCACAGTATCATGATAATGTTCTGTGATTGTCATCTGTGAAAAGTTTCATAAAATTTTGTGCAGTATTTCTTGATATATGTCTACACTGTCATTACCGTCTCCATAGGGAAACCACTGTACGGAAAAAACGATATTGCATAGCTTCATTACTATGCATGCCACAATAACCAAAATCTATTCAGTTCTTGCGAGTAGCATATGGTACCTGTATACCAAATTTGACCTGAATCCGTTGAGGCTTTTTTGAGTTATCTTGTAAACAGACAGACAGACACACACACTCACACACACACGACAGACAGACATACAGAGATCGCTATGGCATTAGCCCACGTGTTCACACATGTGAGGGAATAATAAGTCCCTAATCACCGTTTCAGTGGGAGGGGCAAGGGTTGGGGAATTCAAGCAGGAGTCCGGACCTCTCCCCTCCCTCTACCCCCATCAATTTTAGACCACAAACTACTCTAACAACTTTATATTTAAGTTGTATATGCTCGACGAAGGTACATTTTATGTGATGACGGGTGAAGACGTGAGCAAGTGGCTGCTAATGGGCTCTTGACAGCTGTGTGGCAAGAGCTGATAGTCCTAAATTAAAATCACCCAGTGACATTTCCGGATATGCCATTGGATTTGACCCGTTCAACTTGGACCCGAATGTACAGGACTCAGGAGAACCACAAGTTGCAGCTTTTCTGAGTCCTCCTATACCTTTTTGAGTCCTCCTATCAGCAATAACCATTCTTAGATGAACGTAATGTCCACGATAAACAACGGTGTTCCCATGCTTTTAAACACCCACAGCAATTGTGTTTATATCAGGAACGCAGGTGTGTGTGAAATCAGCAAACAGTGTTTTACATGACTGTGGTGTTCAGGTAAACACAGCGTTTCATGCATGTTAACACCTATATTAACAACGTTCTTATGGGAATATGGGTCTATGTGTTTTGTGTGAGAGTCTGTGTGTTTTGGGTGAGAAACGTGCAGCACCCATCATATGTCTCAAACTCACGACCCTTTTATCAAGAGCCTATAGCTTTACCAAGTGAGCTAATGTGCTTCCTCAGCACAGCAGAGAATGTAGGTTGTGCCATTCTAAGGGGGTCAAGGCGAAAGCATGATGCACGTATACGTATTTTTTAAAGTAAAGTAAAGGATCATGACTGCATACATTTTCTATTAAGGTTTCAAGACAAGAACTTGACATTCTTAAGCTAACAATTCTCTAGTGGTTAGCACAGAACCTCCAAACATTATACATTATCGGAAAGCCTAGAAGTAGGGACAAATTTTGGTTACCATAGTATCACCATTGTTTACATAACTCTCACGTGGCAGGTAATTTGAATAATCTTAAAAAATCGGTTTTCACAATTTTTTCTGTCAATGCTTTGAGATATGTGGCTGAAATTTGTGTGAGTGCAAGCTGTCCTGAGGATCTTCTAAAAAGTGTCTCCTAATTTATAAACACTTTTTATGCCAAAACAAGTTCCAGAGTGGTGAATTTAACCTTAGCTGATTTCTTTAGAAGTGAACTATAAAAAATAAGAAAGATATAAAAAATCTTAGGCACACTTTGAATGAGCGTTGTGACAGCTTGCTTTCCAGAAAGTTTGAGTCAGATATTTTAAAGTATTGAGACAAACAAAGGGAAAACCGATTTTTTAAAGGTTATGCAGACCTGTGATAGTTATTAAACAATGGTGACACTTTGGTTACCAAAATGTTCCCCTTTATCTAGGCTTTTAGAAAATATAAAACCTCCGGGGGTTCTGAGTTTATTACCACCAGAGAATTGTTAGATTAAACAGGTCATTTTTTTGTCTTGGAACCTTAATTATGTAAGGAGTTATGTGGTTAAGTATTTTGTGGTATTGTCATGATTGTGTACTCAATCAGTGACCATTTTGTATAGCATATTGATGTGTGTAGTGTTATGCCAATGCCAGGCTGTATGCCTTGCTCATTTCTGATCATACTGCGACAAGAATTTTTTAGTGATAAACCGATCACTTCATAAGTCTGGAGTCCTTGTCACTCATTTGCTTACGTCTATACACTTATGTCAATGAATGGCCTGACCGCTTGTAACACTAGGGAATGTTTTCAAAGTACATGCTTGGCCAGCCGACAAAAGCTAGGCGACTGGGAGCCAGAGCAGCAGGGAAAAGCAGACTGACCACCCAGGAATCGTCCATTCGAGCCTCCAATCCTCCCACGTAAGGAGCATTTTTTATAAACCAAATAATCCCTACCAGCATCATTTCCGGAACCAGAAATTAAAACAAAAGAATAAGTACCCCAGCACTGTTACTGAAAGTATATGTGATTTTGCTCGAGAAGTCCCAAGGCGCCGCTTTCTCTGTCCCTGCTCCTGATGCCAAGCAAATGCTGATAATTACTGGGTGTCACGGGTTCAACAATGAGCTGCAGTACGCCTGCGCCAAAGTGCGTTTCAGCTACAATGACAGCATCAACGCGGAAGTGAAGATAAACGTGGCATATGAGATTGAAGAGCCCACCAAAACAGACAGGTTCACAGAACACGAGCCTTTGATCGGACAAAAAAGCCCATTGCTCACGCAGCCTGCTGCTGCGCTCACAAGCCTGGGGATTGCAGGCCATGACTCCTCAGCACAGCCCAAGGTCAAACATCAGGCAAAAATTACAGGAGTGTTGGCCATTGCGATGGCTCTGGTAGCGTTGTTTCCATCATTATAGGGCGATACAGAGACAGGATCGTCGCATGTTTGCAGACAGATTGTCAGCTCAAGTATGGCATATACTCAGCCAAGGGAGCATTGGCTGCCAGTCTGCTCCTTATCTATGTCCCAGCTGTGGTGTTCGCACCGCCAGTCTTTGTAGGGTAAGTGGGCATGCCGATGGTAGCCCTTCTGATCTCTCCTAACCCACAAACTCTCTAAAAAGAAGAAACTGAGGACATGCATGAGATACTATTGGATCCATACTCTCCGAAGCCAAACAGGCAAAATAAGGTGGTGTCCGGTCCTTGCTTGATGAGCTGCACACGAGAATGTCAGGTTCACATGCCCATACAGAGTTTATCGCAATATACGTCTGTACAACCTATAGAGATTGACCCCTTCACAGCATCGGCCCTATATACTGCCACCTTGGCTCCTTTTCGGCTTCTTGTAAACAAAAATCACTGCACAATAATACTTTTGCAAAGAGTAGAAGCAACGGTCGAAAACGTGCCTCTCCCCTCTGGGAGAGGGAGCGTTGGAGGCTATATTAAGGAAAAGGCTGCACCTGATTTGCATGGTGGTGGGCGGCCAGAGGAAACACTTGCTTGGCAAGCCTTTCACCCTTGAGGCAATCGAGAAAATGAAGCTCAATCTTATCAGAAAACATTGTGCCATCTTGAGGACAGCGTTCATACCCACATGAGCAAGAACAAAGTCAGGAACTCGTTTCTTTGACGAGTAAGGGCTTTGGCTACCCACTGCCAATCAACTGCGTAAAGGGCCTTTGTAAGGATCTAGGCGACAATTCCATGTCAAAAGTTAGCTGAATAAGCTGGGAAGGGGCTTGGCTTACGCTAGGAGCTTATTATCAGCACAGGCCTACTTGCAGTCAAACACGTCGACATAAAAACACTAGCATAGACGGAGATGGCCTTGCCAAAGTAACACATGCACAGGGGGCTGCCGAACTACAAATGGTGAAGACTGGAGACACTGGCAGCAGACCGTGTGGACACTGCAAACATGAAGAACATTACATCTCCACAAACGGGAAGAGCGCTGGTCGAGTGGAGAGGGGAAGTAGTTGCCCAAAATCAGCCGTCAGAAATAACAAGGGAAAATGGCCCCTAGGATTATGCGGCTCCTTGGGGGGGGGGAGGCTGAGGCACTGAAGGCTACACACTCTCAGATCTGTGGTAGTACAAGGATTGTTACTTTCTGCATGGATAGCCAGAGTCACTTTGAGAGCCTTAGACGTGTAACTCACAAAACTTAAGTGCCATCGTCCTCCAGCCTACTTGCTGCAGGCAGCGGACCAAGGGGTATTCCTCCTCCTACTGTTCCTACTCCACAGCATTCTCTATACAAAATGGAATCATTTTTGCCCCGCAGATAGGCCTGTGAGGCGATGGGGAAAAGATCGCCTTTCAAGTTTCACATGTGCCTATTTATTGCACTATGGACACCAAGACCCTCTTCACCACTTTGTACAATGCAGTTTTGCTGGCAGGGTTGACCATTGCCTACTTGATGGCTGTAGAAAAATACTGAAGACAGAGATTGGCGACTGTGGAAACCCACCTTGAACAGAGTCCTCACTCTGGGGGAGCCATAGCAATGGCTGTTGCAAAGGAAGACTCGATTTAGTAGAAAAGCATTATTCCGAAAGTTCCCACTCTTTGAGTACAAAACATGGATATGGCGGTCGGGATAAATATTTGATATATATTGGCAGCCACATAGTGTTTTCCATTTGTCTGTGGCGAGTAGATTGCTGGCGGCTGGCTTGTTGTCTTTAAAGACATTAGCCGTGACTTGCCATATTTGGAACTTAGGCTGAATTCTGGTCGCTTGTCACTGGCTTGTGGTCGACTCGATGCTGGACTTGCTGTATTTCTCTATGTCTTTCAAGATCAGGACACTTGCGGCCAGTTGAGTGAGTTGGCAGCCTAATTGTTAGACAAAAAATAATAGACGACACCTACTCTGCTTTGTCTTCCCATCCACCTCCTCCTCCTCCTGGACCAGACTCCGACACCCAGTGAGACCCTAGCACTGAATAAGAGCTCCATTTTGGGGATAGATAACATGGAGCCCAACACATTCTCCCAGAGGCTACTGCCCTTCCCTACCCTCAATCTGCATAATCGCTGATGGAAAGAGGATGATCTTCTAGATCAGGCTGGAAAATGTGAGCCTGATGACACCCTAAAACGTCCTCAATTCTGAACAAGTGACGGTGAAAAGTGGCACGATGATCCTTTCCTTGATATACAAAATTTCTATTGTTTTAGATTATTGAATTTTTTCATGAGACTCGCTTTATTTGTTTTCATTTTATGATGTGGAAAATAAGCTCGATTTCACCATGAAAAACAATGGCGTCTAATGTACCGAGCAGATTGCACACTTCTCATCGTATAAACTTCCTCAATTCTTAGCCAATGATGGTGAAAGATGGCATGGTGATCCTTTGATGGCTATGAAAATTTTCATCGTTTAAGATTTTTGAATTTAACTTTAAAACCTTTTTAATTGCATTCTATTCATTCCGATTACTGAATTATATTGTTGCCCTCAATAAAATGGCGACCTGATTGCTTTTGCATATGCAGAACATAGGTCTTAACTGACTCATATTAATCAGTAAGCGTCTCTTAGGTTGTACAGATCAAATACCTGTCCAATTGTTGCCTTTTATACGACTTTGGTTGAAAATGATCGATGAAAATTGCAGTGATTGGTAAAAATAACACATAACAGAGGTGATAGGCACACAGTCTCCACTATTATCATGTAGTAAATGTTATCGATCAATATTCTTTAATCGGAAGTAGATACAATGTTATGTTGCATGCTTGCGGATTGCATGTCATTCCCTGCTCAAAACGGTGTCAAACTTGGCCAAGTGCGCCAAAATATGCTGAAACATAACAGCTTTACCAAAACTGAACAAATTGTCATCGAGTTAAATTGAGTATAAGAAAACAATGGACAAGTTGATTTTGTGGTGCATAAGAATTTATACGGGTTGTTATGGAAATATTCATGCCATGACCTGAACACACGAGCAGCATGCGAGCGGAGTTCAATCAATATTTTATTAAATGAAATTGATATTATGTTCGATGTCATCACTAGCAACTAGCCAAAAGTGCTGTTAAGCTGGGGTCGCAGTACTGAACTTTTGAAAGACCATTATGTTCAGTGTGCCTCATCTACTATGTTGTCTGCAGCCAGATTGCCGAGTTGCACAAGCCCGCAGGGTGTGGTTATAGCTCCACCCTGTCCCTGCTCAGATGGAAAAATAAAGCAGCTGCCATAGGTACACTACTTCCTCTTACGTGACCCCCTTTTTGAGGGATCTGATTGGCCGTGGCCACCTTTTTGGGGGCAGCTTCTTCGACAGCTCTCATATGATCATGGGCTAGATTGTCCGGGATATTTTGGGGATTCAGCACTTGCTGTTGAAGGGGGACAGAGAGACTTTTTCAAGCATTGTCAGTAGATATGGTATCCTATAGAATGCAGCACGTCCATGCTATGGTGGAAGGTCCTCATGCTGAGCAGGGCCTCTTTAACTGCTCGTGGTGGATGAGTCGCATCGGCACACTATTGTTGATGCCCTTGGCCATGTTTGTGCCCTGATCCAAAGATTGTTTGCACCTTGGGGTGCAGACCCATTTACTTATAAATAGGGTGCTTGAGACACTTATCCTCCATCTTGCGAAGCACCTTCTTGCGCTTTTTGGCTGTAGAAGTGATCATTTGGGAAGTTGGACGTGTCGTAGAAGGCCCAGCTCCTGGTCATGTCCTGGTAGATGACATGTGTCTGGACTTCAAGGAGGAGTGAGTCACTGTCTGTGAAGAACAGCTTGCATCGCCCTCGTAATGGGCTTTCATCTGGTTGTAGAATAAGTCATACATGAGGAGCTTTAAGAGATCCAGGATGCTCGTGGCCACATACATGGGGCATTTGAGGACGAGCCAGAACTTGCAGATCTGGGCAGTTGGGTCCGTTTGCAGAGGTCCCCCATGGAGTTGTTCATCAACTTGTAGAGGTCCTTTTTTCAATTGGGAGGTGATGCACTGTCAAAGAAAGCTCGGGGTCAGCTCCGAGATGATGCCTTTCAGCAACATCCATCTTCCAGCTCTGAAGGTAGTTCACAACTGCATGACGTGTGCGGTGGAAGGCAAGACCATTACCATTAATCTCTTCTTCATCGGAGAGAGGTTGTGGAGTCACGGGCTGCGGGAGGACCATGCTAACGAATGGGTAACCCCTTTGCTGCCACTCTTTAAATGGTTGTTTAATCTCTGCTTGGCTGTTCTATCTGTGGGTCATCCCATTGCTGCCCCTCTCTAAATGGTTGATCGATACTTGCTGGGCAGTTCTCACTAAGATTGATCCATAAGTCACGATTCTCTTTACAGATTGCCATTTGCTATCACACCTCCAAGGCCATTTAATTGCCATCAGCAAGGCGTATTCCTTTAAATACCCTTTGATGTCTTCCGAGAGCTCTCTGCTCTCGGTGCCATATTTTGACGCATCATTTTTGTAAACACACACCACAGAGAGATAACTGGTTTATCAACTCCTTACCAAACACATAGCAAGGCTTTATGCACAATCTTTTCCTGAGCTTGTGTCTATGAAATTTAAAAAAACCTCTGCTATGCATCTCTAGCTGCAGGGCTATGTAGAGCTCAATTTAGGTTACCTGCAGGTGTTTTTCCCTTTCACAGTGCTGTATTTGTGGCAATCAATTACCACCAGATGTTTAATTGGAAAGAACAAGGGGTGGTGGAAAGAAAACAAGAATTTAGGGTATTTTTGTCCATTTAACCCCGCTAGTCATGCGCTGCAAGGGAATGGGAGTAGAGGGGGAGGAGGCCAGATCGCTTGCTTGAGTACAGGACCTTTGTTACCTCCCAACAAACAGTGTTAAGTGCTTATTATTTTGAATTTGGGCTTAACATGGGTAAAGATGTCCAGAACTGGTAGTCTTTATACTACTTGCACCTCTTTAGTGTGCTTCAACTCACTGCTTTCCATTGTTAGAATAGCTGAAGGACGACAAATAACTGTTGATAAATTGATTTCAATTAAATTAAAAAATAACATTTAATAGACCTTGGAATGTGCCTCGGTATTGACACACGTATAGTACCCGCCATCTTAAACAATAACGATTCCAGACAGATTGACAGGCAGAGACAGACAGATAGATAGAAAAACAGAAAGACAGACATAAAGACAGATTTAGTTAGGAAGCGCAATCCATTGACATAACCTTCAAAAGGGTGTTCCAATAGTAGTGCACGAACTATACTTGATTTAACGATCGAGCTTTTATTAAATATTCTCATGTCATATTTACCTTTCTAGGTGTTGTTTTCAACGAGGTTTGCATCCTAAAATACTTCAACTTTCCCTCACTTTGATGTGAAAAGCTGCTTTTTAGGTGACTTCTAGAGAAATGCGTATCAGTACATGTACATGTTTGTCACATGTCAGTAATGTACATACTGTCGGCATCGCTTACGTGATGCATTAAAAAGGTATCACCGTGCAAAGTTTCGTACTAGAGATAGATTACCTTGTATTTGCAGATACCTGTAATTCAAAATGGCTGTCGTTTCAATATTAAATGGAAGAAAATTGAAATTTTACTTTCGAAAAATAATGTAAAATATTCCATGAGTCTCAAGATCAGTAGCCGTAAGTGGCAGAAAAGAAAAAATATAATAAAACGTCTAGAGTCCAAATATATATATCCCAAATCACATTCTTTCTAAATGACATTAGGCCTTCATAATAATGATACATCATATGCTCTGTGGTAGTTCTAAAATAATTATTTGATGGCATAGCAGTTGAACCTTTTTAGAACGAAGGTTTCTAAACCAGAACTCATATTAGACAAAAATGAGACATGAGAATAAAAGCATTGTTGTACAGGCCATCTATCTCTCTTAGGCTTTAAGTCTTTTCTTGTCATTTGAATTAAATATCGTAATTTAAATGATGGTAACCACAACAAAGTCATCATTTACTAAATAAGAAGTAAAAAATGAGTATAAAATAAATTAATTATGTTGTCTCTATAAATACCTGTTAAAGTTTACGCCACTGAGAATACTATATGCCGTGTTTGCAGTTCTATATTAGGTTTAGCTTAGAGTAACTGAACGTCATTTCAATGCTTCTTTTCGAAGAGCTTGTTTGTTGTAACTGATTTTGGGCAAAAAAAATCAATCACTTTCGATTCTTTAAAAGCGAATTTTAATTGGCGGGCTTTCAACAATCCAGGTTGTCACAACAACTAATCTGTTTAAACAATGTTTGTTTTCCTACTTGGCAACAGACCTATTCTTTGCACCTTATATAATACCTGCATCATATTGCAATTTGAATATGCAGTAACTATCTGTAGTGTGCAGATGTCTTGGTTACGGTTTTTCTGCAATGTTTCACAAATTATTCTCTATCACAAGTTAATCGCTTTTTTCAAACAATTTATATTATCGACAGTAATTTTCTTATATTCTCGTCCCTAGCATTTACGTAACATGCATGTTTGCTGCTTTGTGACATCTTTAGGTTCTAAAATAGCACATATCATACAATAGACATTGTGTACATCTTAATACAGACAAAATAAAGGACACACTGGCAATGCAGCATGCCTTTTTTCATGGTGGTCTCGATAGACTTTGGTCTTTTCATATGAAAATGAGCTTCACAGGTGTTAGACGTTTTTGAGACTTTGATTGTGGTTGAAAATTGCACGAGATTATGCGAAAAGTACGACGAGATGGCATAGTGCTGCCAGTCGAGTAGCAACCATACTTACTTTGTAAGCTCTCAGGGAAGAAACACTGCTTCTTGCGAATCAAAACATAACACGCCGGCAGTTTCATAAACACGTCCTTTCATGACAGACTTGTGAAAGATGATATTACTGACCGTACCCATTGAGTAAAATCTGACCTTATCGATGAAAGACTTTCAAATTTGGTTCAAAAACACTCATTATATATTCATAAAAAATGTGAGAGGAAATTTTAAATAGTAAAACTCACCTCCCAAAAGCTCACAACTTTCCTGTTTTTGCCAGCACGCCAATTCCGCTCAGCGTCACAAGACAACAACAACACGAACTTTACCAAACATACTTTCGCTTAAAAAATTGGCGAAAATCCGGAAACTACCAAAGGGTGCATTGTCGACACTCTTCGGAAAAGAGAGGCGGCCAGCGAGAGTTATCTTAGGCGAGGCTACATGGAGGGCTTACATGACCGCTTCATACCTTGAACAATACCCGTTGCCAGTCTGTTGTGTCTGTAATCTTAGATAATAACTGTGTAATAGGAATAATAATAATATGAAGAACAGTATATTCTAATGTTGGAAATTATAGGTTATATAATTTATTTAACAAGAGATACAGTATATCCTTTATGCGAAAAATTAAATATTTTGTTGAATGCATCTTGTCAATATCTCAGTCTTCAGTGTCTAAATGTAGACTTAAGCAAGGGCTGCAAGAGTAACCGCGACATTGAAGAGACCCTTGGGACTGTGATGCGAGAGAGAGAGAGATCAGGACCAACAGGACCATTTGATGTTGGGGTTTCAGCGCTGTAGTAACATTTTTAATCCTTATAAAAAGGAATGGGTGTTCTCTCTCGACTAGATTTATAGCTACGAGTCTTAGCAAGGTGCGGTTTACAAACTTTACACTTATGTGCAGGGCCTCGCAATGCTAGGGATTTGCAGCAGACGGAGAGGGAGGATTTTGAGGACACGGACGGGGATCCAGTTGTCTCTTTCCCTTCTCCGTTGTGGAAGGCCTCGCTTTTGCCTATCTCGAGACGAATCTGGGCTTCATCGTTTCCTGGCAGCCAGTAAACGTTGCGATCATTTTTTTCTGCGGACCTCATTGTTGGAAGACCAAGTATGTGTTTACCAGGATCTTGGCCAGGTCTCTTGTCGACCAAAAGCAGCGCACGGTTGCAGAGCCCGTGCTTTGGGGTGAAAGGATCTGCATTGCGACCCGAGGGCCTTGAGGCTCCCATCCTGTGTGCTTCATGGTGATGCCACAAAACCGGACCTGTTTGCCAGTGATCTATCAAATCTTTTCCGATTGAGATTCACTATTGCCCCAGAACCCCTTTTTTGCGAAAGTTGCATATTCTTGGCGAGTTGAGTGGTTGCACGTTGTAAGCCTCCTGAGAGAAATGAAGGCTTAGAGATGGGGGGGGGGGGGGGTGCGCCAGAACCGCTGGTTTGCATACAACTCCGGTTCTCATACTACTGCCACATACTCCATGTCCACACACTTTAATAGATATGTTAACTATTATCATATACCCATGACCGTATCCGTGTCTCCTCTGACGCGTCGTGACGTGGAACGTAAAACATCAGTCTAATACGACACGTTATACGTCATCAATTGTTGTTTATTTCCGATTTTGATGTTTTGGTGTTCATCTTGCATTTAACGATCAAATCCATCTTTTTCACATCAATCAAAATTAACCAATATAAAACGAAACATATTACTAGTACATACGAATTTAGCGTTCCTTTGTTTCACATCTAAGGAGAGTTACAGGACAGGTTGTTGTAGAAAATTAAAAGTTGATGTTTACAATCTGTTGTATTTCGCGCTACTTCGTCGTTCCTGTTCACGTCAGCCATGTTTCAGCAAGAGTTATTCAAGTGAATTCAAACTTACAATATTGTCCGTGTAATAATTATCCACCAGAACACCGGGACGGTGATCAGAATAAGTAAATTGGCTCCATTCCTTTTCTGAACTGCGGTAAATTGCGCTGAAATAATCCTGTTTAGACTGTGTACACTCGACACGATGCGATAGACTACTTGATCAGCTGTTGTAAACAAACATGTATCAATGCGCTCAGACCAGCGGCAGAATATAAAAACATAGTCCCTTCGAAAGACTGACAAAAACTAATAAAATTTCTTTATTTTTAATTACCTTTTACATAAATATACGGTCATTGGCATATGATAAATCGGTTATCCCAGGATATCAGCGCTTGGTTGGGACGTATTGCCACTCGTGAGGGTGCGCGCCGCATCACACTCGTCTTCGACTCGTGTGATGCGGCTAGCACCCTCACTCGTGGCAATACGTCCCAACCAAGCGCTGATATCGTGGGATAACCTCATATTGTTGGTGCAAATCGACTCTGTTGAAGTTAAGTTTGAGCAATTGCGTCATTAAAATAAACAGCTGGCCACTTTTTGGTTGTTGCTTGAACGAAGGTGAGTTGTCTAATTATGCTAAACAAACATTCACTTTGAGCGAAAATCACTGTTAAACCATCAGTGACGTTGCTACGGAGCTTTATAGGTGCTACTGTGAGTAGTGAACATTGGAACCGCGTGTCAAGCATCATATAAAACGCGTTGCCTCCTGCTTCGAGCAATGTTGACGTCATTATCTAGTAATTTAGGCACATCCAGCGAGCCCACACGCCTTTAGCAGTTGAAGTGGTGCAGACTATACGCTCTAATAGGAAAAACGATGTAAAAATGAACCTCTTGCATTGTTTAAGAGATTATCTCAATAGGTATATCTTTGCTATACTTGAGAGTCCTATAGCTATATATATAATAATATCGCTTTTTAAATGCCAATTGCCACAGGAAAACACTTTATACTTAATTTTACTTGTGCATATCGATCTAAAACATATTGTACAATTTTCTTTCAGATTGTTCTCACAACTTTGCATTGTGTCCTAAGAGGAAGGTGTGCAATATACTTTTTTGAAATCATATGAAAACATTAAACCTGAAAAGCATTTCTGTCGACGGGTCTAATCCAAAAACTTTAAAGTGAAGCCGTGCAAACAACTTCAACGTTCGATATTTCGTCACCTAATTTCCGAGCTTACTACCGTACGGATCTGCTGATCATATGATCTTGCCAGGTGACTGTGCTCATTAATATGTAGTCAAAATCGTGACTGAAACATTAGCCCATTCCTGGCCCTATTTTCGTTAGCAGCGCAGCCGGTGTAGAAATGGGTCTGGGAACCAGATATGCGCCAGGGAAGTTGCCATTTGTTTACGGACTGTTGCATTGCACGAGCGGACGGGAAATCACTGAACGTCAAACATCACATTGCTTAAAGTTCCATTAGCTGTATCTTCTTGCGATTTTTCCGTTAGTTTTGATTGAAATGATCACTGGCTCATGTTGAATAGCCTGTCAAATAACAGAGAATCGCGTATTATTCGGAAACATTACGTGCCCTACAACTAAATAACATGTGATTTTACAACGAAAATTTCAATTTTTGTCCGGACAGAAATACAAACTCTGTTGACACGCGGATTGCAACGTAGGCATTCTTCTGCACCTGCGCGAGCCATTTACAGCAATTT
Organism: Ptychodera flava; assembly: GCF_041260155.1. Classification (NCBI taxonomy): domain Eukaryota; kingdom Metazoa; phylum Hemichordata; class Enteropneusta; family Ptychoderidae; genus Ptychodera; species Ptychodera flava. The sequence continues at coordinate 10,215,022 of NW_027248277.1, read as the reverse complement.
CAAAATAAATATTCATTACTTATGCCCAGCACTTAATCGTAGTCCATTGTCCGAGCACGTTGCGTAGCCAGATGTCTGGCAATCCACGACGCAATGTTGTTTTGATCCCGCAATAAACGTGAACTTGTACATCTGGCGTGATCGCGGCGTCACCATATCTGCGTTCTCCCCAGCACGCTGAGCATGTCAGACGTCAACAAACGAGCTCGGAAGGGCAACACGTTTGAACAAAAATTAGCAGTTTTATGTGGCTATAACATCACTAATCATGTTTATTTCTTCGTAAAACAACATTTTGCAACAAATATGAGCCTCCAACATGGGATTTTCCGAGGTAAAAAATGGTCAAACGTTACAAATAATGGCCCTTTTAATGTTCCATTTTTGGTATATACCATCATCTTCATCCGGTGCCCGCTTCATTGGCCAGAAAATGCATGTAGAGTTATCTTAAACCTATGATTCGTCCTCACGTCTTTACGTTCTATAACACTTTCTCTATCACACTATGCCATGTTAATTATAACGACATCATGGACGACACCTTGAACTTTTCCAATGTAGTTTATCATTTTTATAAGTCGAAAGTGCTGGAAATGTGATGTGGCTATTAATATCTCTTTTAAGTGATCTGGTTTTCGATTGTCTATAAAATTGAGATTCCTGTTGCTTGAAAATGTTGACCTGTTGGTCAGGTATACCGTCAAAATTATCCATGCCACATTTTATCGCTTTACAAGTCAAACAAAGGGCACCATCTGCTCGTCATAGATGTGTCATCAAACGATCGCACGTCACAATAATTATCCTATGCAGCAAACAACTAATTTGTTTTTCTTCAATTTGTGTCGTCCGTCTCGAAACTCATGTACGCGTGTTCATGATTTGAGGATAATTAACCATTTTTGTTGAATTAGTTTGTTTCTGTACATTTTATCGTTGTCGGTCTTTACATCTTCGTAAAAATGTCTCACAGTCTAGCTATCCTGTATTTCAGCTCCCATCGTAGGAAAGGCGATTATAAGGAAATAGACTCTACTTTTCAAATGGATGGGTACTACAAATGTCAATTGGATGACAAACTTTATCTTAGCAACTGGATAATAATAAACATCCACTCAATATCTGGTTGTCGTGAAGAAGAGACCTCTACCGTGTTTTTGTAACATTTCAACTTCGGAATCCAATAAAAAAAAACTTAGTTTCAGCACGTTACCTATCGGTATCTGTCAAACCTCATCATAGTTTAAACACTGTTGTTGCCTACCATTAAAACTTTAGTCATTAAAAGACAATGGGAGACCTTTAGTTTCAAATGTTGGCGTGGGAAGCAAGCTTTTGGCACGACACACTATGGCATGGAAAACACATGAAAAAAGCGTGGTCATAGTTGGGTTGTTTGAAGTGATCCCGTGTATTAATTTCTTGTCAACTCAAACATTTGAAAACATCGTCTCAGCACGTAACCCTTAAGCGCCTGTCAACTTTCATTGTGTAAATCTAATATATATTGTGTAAAAGGAATTAGATCCTGCATCAAGTGATCATCACTCACACAACAAGTGTTTGATACATTTTGAAAAACGCCCACTAATATGTTCTTCTTAGGATTTGTTGGCAGCTCTGAATTTGGCGCCAACATTCGGTTGCCATGCATGACAAATTTTGTGTTTAAACTTTGCCTTCGTCGATAGTGTAATGTTAAAGCACTCTCGATGAATATTTATCACATAAACTCTGTAAGTATACCATTATGACAATTTTCCATATTTGTTGAAAACACCAAACTTTTTACGAGAGACCTATCATCTCCGACAAGTCAAGACGAAAAGCGTCGGCTCTTTAAAGTGATTATGATGGATGGGACTCTCAGGTCGTGGCTTAACACGCCATGAAAAGTGACATTAAAAGAATGGTACTACCATGGATCAAAGCCTCCTGCCCTGCCAATGAATTACCCTCGACCTCGCTCAAAACACAAACAACGGATCAACAAAAAACGAAATGTTTGGACATTTGCCAACCAGGGCGTCGCGTAAGATCTCTATTTATGCAACACATGACTCACTTATGAGGCTGGAAATTACAAACTTTATTTTCTTCGTCTCGGCGTTTTCTCTCGTAGAATAATATATCCAGCTTTCTCAATTTGAAATTTTGGTGTACTTCCTTTGTCGTGTATATTAATTTGAATAATTTATAATTGACGTAAAAGCGTTACAAGGTCTTCGACCAGGACCCTTGTACTCATACTTCTTCTAAAATATTAATGCGCTTAGACAGTAAACCAGATTTCCTTTAAAATCATACCTCAACGAACATTATCGTTGGCCATTGAACTCACAATAAGTGTTCTCTTTGCCACGTAATATCACTCCTTTTCATTTGACAAAAAGAGGGAACAGTCGATATAACCTTAATATTACCGAGGAAATTTCTAAAACCACAACCATACCAAAATGTCGTATTCTAAAAGTTGCTATTTAGGGGCCCAAGCCTATCGGCTTGGCCCCTATTTGTTTCATTGGGTTTTTTCTTTCTTCTACTCCCGCTTCTTCTTCTTCCGTCAAATTCTTTGCCAACCTAGATCTGGAAAACCACTGCATGTACACTTCTCAAACTTGGCACAGTGATCAGGGCCAATGAGAAGTGGTGCTCCTAACCCTTTAATTTTTAGTAAGTCACATGACCTGGCGGCCATATTGGATTTTATGAAAACATAAAAGTGGCTGTCCCTGGTGACCTGGGGGACTTGAAATTTGGTGTGTAGCAAGCATGTTCTCTGTTTTTGAAATTTGCTAATAAAATCTTTAGCGGTCATGTGATCTTAACCGCCATATTGGATTTCAAAAAAAATATTAAACTCTAGAACCGACAAATCCAATTTAAAATCCAATTTAATCTCAAAAAGCTTTAACTCCAGAACCAAAACACCATTTGAACTGAAATTTTACTCATGTCATCACTGGTGTAAGTACTATCAAGTTTGCAAAAAGCATATGGATCGGTCACGTTGTTTGGTGGCCATATTGGGTTTTTTTTAAAAAACTATGATAACCATCGAAAATGTTGAAAAAATCTTCTTCTCCAGAATAAATGCACCATTTAAGCTGAATCTTTGCTCATGTCTTCCTTAGGTTGAGCACTTTCCCTTTGCTAAAGGATGAGTCAAGTGGTTTGGCGGTCATTGATTTTCAAAAAGATCAATAATAACAACGAGATATATAAAAAATTCTTCTGTACAAGAACGAAAAGACAATGTCAGCTCAAACTGTGGCCTTAGTGTCATCGGTGCAATTACTTTCAACCAAGGCAACAGCTTGGATCCCGCCAACGCTACTTGCCCCTTTAATTGTTTGTTTGTTATTTCTATTCGCTGTAGATTGTTTCTTGCATGTGGCAGCAAGTTTTCGACCAAGTAGTGGCCTAGCGATATATGACTCACACACGTGTACTATCAAGGGGTCAACGGTCATATTTGGCATGGGTTCGTAACTATGGAAACATACTACCTCACAAACGTAAGTTATATTCCCGCTCAATGTGCTCAATAAATGCTGCACAATGATCATTTATGACATTTCTGCAGAGAGAGAGAGAGAGAGAGAGAGAGAGAGAGAGAGAGAGAGAGAGAGAGAGAGAGGGGGGAGAGTGTGTGTGTGTGTGTGTGTGTGTGTGTCTGCAAGCGCTCTGACAGGACGCAAAGATGGAAGGACACACGTCTGCAGACGTAGAGAGAACCACAAAGTAAACTTAAAAATCTCCATGACGACATGAAAAGAATGTAAGAAAGACAACGTCTTGGAAACGGGCTGAGCGTGGTAATCAGATAGCTGAGGGACTAGAAAGGAGAAAATCATGAAACTTCTCCTGAGAACAAATCTAAAAGGGAATTTTGAAGGAAATCATGAAAGTGTCTCTAAGGGAATACTCAAATTGGATTTAAAAGGCTGGCACTAGCTCTCTGTGTTTCCTAGCAACGCGATGCCTTTGATAGACGACGTCACAGAAGCAGTAGGTTAAGTGACCTTAGTTCTTTTCAATAATCACATACGGAAAAAAAAAGCCTCTCCTTCAGCTTGTCTCCGGTTTCCAGACATCGGCGAAACAAATATTTATTTAGTTAATACTCGAGGACACTTTCCTACTAGCCTGCCGCTATTTTGCACGTAGTGGTCATCAATGTGTCGTAATAAAAAATCGGCTTAACACAGCAAATAATGCGAAGGTAAACTTTCCCTGGTTGATTCATTGCTCTGGAGTCACGCAGTGTCACTGTGCGCTTCATTCCCGCCAGGTTACATATAAAGAAAGACAGCATTCTAATTTGTCTTATTTTTGAAAGCGCACTTCATGTATTTTTATCTTGCTTAGGCTTTGTTCGTTTTTTCAGTCCTCCAATTAAGACTGTGTTATTTTTCATAAGCGGTAATGCGCTACTTTTTCAGAAATATGATTTGTTTATGCGGCAACAAGGCTAATGATGCTTCGTAGTACAGTCCGTCTACAGCGAGAAGGGAGTCTGTCTGCTGTGTACTCCCCACCTTGTCTCTCAGCCTCCCAGGCTCGCGTTGTTGACAGTATTGTTGACATCTTACCGTTCGGCTAGGAACAGGGACTATACATCTCGGAGATTTAAATTTTAAACTGGATATTCATAAACATAGGGGTTTGTCACCCCGTAAATTTCTATCGGGATGCAAATTTGTCAATTGTGCTGAGATAAAAAAGTAGCTCCTTGGTTTTTTATGTTGAAAAAAAACATCGAGAATTTATTTTTATACAAAAGTTTAAAATGGTTCAACAAGTGTTATCAGCAGTAAAGAATTGAAAGATTTTAAGTCTCTAAATTTCCCTAAAAATTACAAACGGTGAAGTGTACTTCATAATTCTAATAAATATTTACAATCACGTTATATCTACATCAGAGCCGAATTAAGCACACACGCTTAAATCTATGTCACCATTTTTACGGGTTCTCACCCTAGACAATGTATTACGATTTATTGACTGAATTCCTCACAAAGAGATGTTAATCGGGTCATTTCACTGGACTATTAGTGATCAGCAACGGGGCTACGACCAAAGAGGCCTGTCGGAGTTTGTTCCGGTCTACCACTTGTGAGAGTACATTTTGAAGCCCTCGGTGTAAGAAAACTGTTCTCGATAGAGTTAACCCAGGGCTGTCGGTCATGTTTAATTTCAAATATCGCCAAATCGTTGGTAATTTGTTTCTCTAGTAACAAAATTTACCGCACGATGATCCCGAATTTTTATTTTTGCTTTTGAAAGAGAATGGATGAAATAATCCCAGAGGAAAGTTTGAGCAAAAAGTTTAAGTCTTTATTTTTCGTGGCGCATACTACCTTAAAGACAGAATGATTGTTCACGGCATTCAGAGACAATTACTTTGGTAGACGGACATATGTTGAAATGTTCTTACAACACATATAGTTTGTCGTCAACGTCTTTGCAATTAGCTTGAAGATGGTAGCTTTTGTTTCATTTGTTTAGACCTGAATAAAAGTTTTCCTTTAAATCCAAAGCATGAACCGTATCTGTGTGCTACTTTGTTCTGAGTTGAATAGGTCATGGAACATGCGCTCTCATTCAACTGACATCGGCTCTTGTCCGGTGACCGGCAAGGCTTCAATGTAGTTAACCTATTCACTCACGGCAGCGTCCTATGTGTGTGGTAATAACTTTATGTACCGTAGCAAGTGAGCATTTCTGGATATTTAAGGGACAACAATTATCCATCAGTCGTTGAAGAAACATGCAATGTACATGGACATTTTGATTAGCAGTATATGTACCTTGTTTGTCTCACAGTACACGTTCCGAGTCTTCCTGACCTGCTTGACTGTGCGTTGTCTGTCCGTCCATCTAAGTTGATCGATTTTATGTCATTGACAAGGATTTTTTAAAAATTCTCGTCTTTGTGAACGAAACCGTATCTCTTGCATTGTTAATTATTTTCACCACATTTTCTAATCATCGCAATCATAGTTGTGAAAAGCATAGTTTTTTAATATTGTCATTTGCATTTACGTTATCATCACAATATTTTCTATGGAAATAATAGAGCTAAAATATTCAAGTTGACTTCAAGTTATTGAGATAGCGACTTCAAAGTTAAATACACTGTTTCATTTCATGTCTATTGGTTGCGTCATTGTTGAGTCGACACTCACCAAATATTAATTTCGAGGGGTATGCGGGTGGAGGGGGTCAGTAGCGTCGGTATATGTGTGATTTCATAGCGACGTAATCACCGATTGTTTGTATGCTGATACAGAATAAGGCTTAGTTGGATTTTCGCACTACCAAACTTTAGTTAGGGGGGGGGGGGGGGCTTTGAGACTAAGCACAATTAGTTTTGTTTACCGTGAGCGTGTTTTTAATTATCCACGGCCCCTAGCGTGGGAATAATACATTACCAGCGCAAACATAATGGCAGCAAGAACGGACTTCGGCAGTTCGCAGCTGTATGGCGCATGGATGAACTCGTGTTTTTGTGAAGCTCCGCCAGAGAAAACAATAAGTCACAAATTTCAAGTTCTGCGGCCGTAAAGAGAGTAGTTGAAGTTTTATTAACTTCCTAAATATAGCCTGTAGTGATCTGGAATATGTAGTCCAGGAGTAGAACGTCAAAAACTTCTCAAAGAACTAACCAAGACGCTCTTGTCGGTGTGCGTCGAGTTTGTTGAAGTGAAGTCTCGGCAATCGTGTCTTTACAGTTCAAGAATTTGTCACTTTTAGATCGTTGCTTGAACGAAAGTGAGTTTGTCTAATTAAGGTAGTCAAAATCGCCATTGACACCATCACTACGTCTAGCTACGGAGCTGTGTAGGCGATATCTTGAGTCTAAATTCTATCTTTTACATTCCATTGGTTTTAGTTTTATCTAATTTTCAATGTCTCGGCATTAATCATCAGTGTCACTTGAAAGTCCTGTTAGAACGATGAGTATACTCACTGTTGTTATTAAATTAATATTTGTCAGTGCCTGATCGCCGATTGAAGCCACAAAATAAGTTGCAATCTTGCCAATTGTCTCGAGTAGGAAATTCTTCGTGTTCGTCTTAACCGACATATTTGATTTATCAATTCAAGTTTTGAAAAACTTTAACTTCTATACCGGAGGTACTGTTCTCTTTAGTGACTTAGAAACGTTACTAGCAGATTTAAAATGTCAATTTTTACAGCAGTGTTTACAAACTTAAGCGACTCCTTGCCAGGGTATATATGCAGTAATAATGAGATAATTCCAAAATTATCGCACAACATCACAACCACTAAGCTGTCTGAGACTTTTCGACATACTCTGTACTAATACATGTCATTGCTGCAACTGTTTTAAAACGTTGTTATAAAACAGGAATGGGCCAGCAGTCACTATTCAACTCAAAGAAAAATGGCTTATTAGGGGCAAACTTGCCATAGTGATCAAAACCAATGAGAGGCTGTACACCTAACACTTGAATGATAATTGGTTACGTGACCTGGCGGCCATATTTGATTTTAAGAAACCTAAAAGTAGCTATTGCTTGTGAGGACATGCTTGCTTTGCTTGTAGCAATCATGTCCTCTGTTCGTAAATATTTATAAAGTGAAATTTTATAGATGTTATCACAAATGTGAGTACTATTACATTTACCAAAGGCATTTGGATCGGTCACGTGGTTTGGTCACCGTATTGCATTTTTTGAAAATTCCAATTTAATCAATCAAAATCTTAAACTCATGAACAAAGCACCCTTTGAACTGACATTTTACTCATCTTATCACTAGTGTGAGTATTATCACGTTTGTGAAAAACATTGGGATTGGTCATGTGGTTTGGCTGCCATACTGGATTGTTAATAAAATCCAATTGAATCTACAAATATCTTAACTCCAGAACCAACACAAAATTTAAACTGAAATTTTGCTCATTTCATAACTCCTGAGAGTACTATCACGCTTGTCAAAGACATTTAGATCGGTCACGTGGTCTGGCGGCCATATTGGTTTTTGCGAATATGATAACCACTGAATAATGTTCAAAATTTATTTCTCCAGAACCAATCCATCATTTGAACTGAAACATTTGCTCGCATCATCATATCCTTAGGGTGGGCACTTTCCAGTTTGTGAAAGGCATATTGATGGGTCACATGGTTTGGCGGCCACATTGGTTTTCAAAAGATCAACAATAACCACGAGATGATATTGAAAATTCTTTTGTACGAGAACAAAAAAGCCCTTTAAGCTCAAATTGTGCCCATTGTGTCATCGGTGCAATTACTGTCAACCATGGCAACAGCTTGGGTCCCACCAACGCTGCTTGCAGCTTTTCATTAACTTTGTGAGAATCAGACCTACAAATCAGTCGTAAAGTGTTTCATTCTTGCTCCATTATGCTGCTATACAATTCTTATTTGAGAGGCAGTTACCATGCTCTTGATTGATTTACGAAATTTTGTATCCAAAAAAAGCTCTTGCAATCTCACTTTGAGTCTAGCGTAGTGTATGGTGTGTCATCCAGTAAGAGCACGTTTCTTTGATCGGTTTGCGATTTAAATTTAAGGCATCCCTAAGGTGAGTAGGTCGGCAGGCTGGCATTTATGGCAAAGGAAACGACAAACACCTGGACGAACAGGGGTTCGAGATGATGGGCTGACTTGAATTACACTTCAACATAAAAAGACTCATAGATACGGTATTGAAAACTCGGAGAAGAAGTAAACACAAAGACGTGCATTTGCACGAACACACACATATGCACAACCCGAGACAGGGAGGCAGGAAAGGAGGGGGGTCCACCACTGTACATTTAGTAGAAAGTTTAGGATTCGAATTCGGAAAAGTGCATTATTTCACCTATATTAGGACACTTTTATGAAGGCTTCTGTTTTCACGTAAGGATTGTTTTTACCTCTGGTCTTAACTTTCAATTAGTCAATGATCAAACTTTGTCGCGTGAATGGCGAAATATTTCATATTTAGTATGATTCTTTTGCATTAAGTTTTATAAATTACTTACGATAGACTTATTGTACTGATAACCGTACTGAAATTGGTATCCCCAGAAGATTCGACCGACACTGATGACCATAGTCGCTTATTTTTAAAAACCGTACTGACAATTCTAAAACTGGCTCATATGAGGTTTCAAGGAAAATCGGCAACTGTTCTGTGAAGAACTATTAGACAAATATGGTGTTTGCATTTACTATAATTATATGATCGTAACGATCGCAATTATTGTAAACATTTACTCTGTTCAATACGCAACCAATCAAATCACTTGAAAAGGGGCTAGTGATGATGAGCGATGGTTTGTTTACAACGAGTAAATTGTTGTTCTGAAATATATATCACTCTATTGTAAAAGGCGTCGCCTGGCAACAAACTCTCGTAAACAACTGACCAAAAGAAATGGGACGCTAATGCGTCAGTATTGACAAGTGCCAAAATAGCACGCTTTAAAAGACAGCCCAACTAGAATTCCTAATTGCACAGCCAATTGGAAACTAGTGTTCCTAATCTTTGACCAATGACAGAAAGTCACACCCTCATTGTTGTCAAGCGTAGTGTATAAAGCATGCCTGCATGCTGTGTTTGTACCATTAGCTCATAGGGCGAAGCTGACAGCAGCTACTCCAGAAAACATCAAGTACAGTAACTTACAGGTGAGCTTTAAAAGTGATTAATTATGATATAGCTATGTTTCACACGATCTGCTTTCACAGCTTTGCATTATCCCTTGATTATAAAACTCTCGGAAACTAATTGTATAAGTAGAAATGTAAGCTTGGATTCTCATCACCATATATACAGTATATGCGAGTGACCCGCAGTGGAAGCTTGTCTTCAAAGCTGCTCTCAGTCTCGGCCAAGCTTGAAGACGCGGATAAAGGTTACAAATTCAATTAAACTTTGAGTATTTGCAAGTGACTTTCCCAACGTTGCAGAGTCTGAACAGCGAGATCCGTAGTATCAAGTTTGGTTCAGATTTAATCGTGCCATGGGCTTGATTTTGCTGTTCATAGTAATAAAAGTAACCAGATTACAAACTTCAACACTAGAGAGAGATGACTCTAGTATAATGCAATTACAAATAGTAGGCTTGACTTAAGAGTTATTTTAAAAGCAAACGCGGAGCTTTATTCTTTACTAATGTTAATTCAATCTGTGACGATATTTCTGACTCATTCCGATGTAAAATACAAAAAATATTATTGGCGACATTTTGGAAAACATAAGTTTGATATCTTCTTTTTTGTCTTTTACGAATGTAACCGATGGAATTGTCATCAATCTGGGCATAAATTATTTAAAAGCTAGCCATTCATATCATCCACAGTACCGTCATTACCCTCGGTTGTCATGGTTGCAATCCTATCGGTTGCAAATAACCAATGACTTGTGTAAATTGCTCCGCCATCTGAATTAACCACCTCCCCTTTCAACAGTGTTGTAGACTGACGTGATGAGAAGGGGAGTTCTTCTTATTACTTGAAACAAAAAATCCGGTTAGGTGTTTTGTAGACTTGATAACAATAACCATGCAAGTAATATATTTGTGTAATATCCTATATAACATCATACCAGTATATTGATGGCGCAAATACAGCGATCTGATTGATCGAGACGCGAAAAAGACCGTGATATTGGCGATATACCACGGCTGGCAATAAGAAGTTCTTGTTTGTAAGCCGCTACGAGTTTTTTATTCCTGTAGTCTTAGGCTGCGTTCACGAATGTTGGTGAGGGGAGCTGGAGAAAATCGAGATTGAAATCTTTTTTCAGAAATACAATTTTTTTGGAAAATCCTTTGGACAGCTAGTACTCACACAATTTCAGTCACATATCTCAAAGCATTGAAACAAAACATAGGGAAAACCGATGTTTTAAAGCAAATTACCTGTCACTTTATAATTATGTATAAATGGTGACACTATGGTAACCAAAATGTTTCCCTATATCTAGGCTTTCTGAAATATATAATTTACAGGGGTTTTGAGCTTATTAACCACTACAGAACTGTTAGCTTAAAAAGGTCAATTTCTTGTCTTGGAACCTTAAGCATATTTAATTTGTCGGTGCTGTCACGAAGAAGCGATATAAACAAAGTTAATTCTAAGACTTTCCTATGACACCGGTAACTAGAAAGACTATGAAGCGTCCACACACATAACATAGATATGTCTACCTTTTTTGACCCAGCTTTACAACGTAACAAGAAACATACCTTTAAATGATAGTGAAGTAGAATGGATAAGAAACGTTCATCATGTAAATTACCGCTGTCAGGTTGCTTGTAGTTGACGTCTGCAAAACTGCCAAACATTCTGTAAACGATCTGATTCGAACTCACAACTCACGGTACCCAGTCACCTGGAAAAGAACTTCAAATGAAATCAAAAACCACTATGCTCAAATCCCCAGTGTTGAAAAAGAGTTGTTCAATAATCGTGAAAAGTTGTTACATTTTTTGACTGCGACCCATCGCACGCTGTAGAGTTAATAAAGCACTCGTTTACTAACTACATCGAAAACAACCTTATCAAAACGATGAATAAATCGCTTGACTTGGCGAAAGATAACCTCAGGCACAATTTCTCCCACCAGCAGAAATTATTAATTGATTATGGTATAGGTTGAATTGAGTAGGAGCTTCTCGACATCTTAATAACCGACTGAATGTCTAATCAATATTGCCTGCAAACCGTCAATTTCTGATCAGGGCTCGATGATAGTGATAAAGTTCAGTCATCACTATCAACAATATCACCATCGTTCGCCGCTATCGTCGTCATATCGTTATTGTCATCAGCATCATCAATCAAATTTTGTCGATATCGTAATAGTTTCATCACTATTGCTCAGATTGGCAATAACGGTCATCGTACAGCCTTTCCTGTTTAGTTAACCACCAAGGTGTTGTTAATTTTGTTTTTGTATTTTACAAAGGGGTAGGCAGATGTTTGTTCTGAGTCACTCCAACATGCCTCCTAATCAGCTTATTTGTTTGTGAAATATATAAATCACTGGGCTAGCCATTTATTCTCTAAAGGAGTCCAATGACTGTAACGTTTTCAACAATGCACGGTGTGTGAGGCATCGATCAGTTTAGACCACGTTTGCCTTAACACTTAGCAACAGTCACATGAGCCGTCTACCTCAAGTTAGTTTGAATATGGAGTCACGACTTGGCGACAGGTGCCATATCACGGTATTCTTCTTGAATTGGCCTGCCCTGTCATCAGTCTTGTCACTCTTACTAGAAATTTTACTTTATTTTTCAATTACAAATTTTGTTTTGCATATTAAATTCAAAAATGGGATATTAATGGCGTTTTGTCATGCCGCTGTCTCTTTATTAGCTACATTATGCTCCTTAAAATTGACATGACACCATCATTTACAAATCATCAAAGTCACAAGAAACCAAGCCTGTAAGCAACTGTTATGGCTTGTTCAAGGTCGATCTTTCTCTAAATAAAACGAGTGAGGCAGTCGTTTTGTAATTATCTCTTTCCAATTAAAATGGATCAGTCGGTTACTAACAAATATTATAGTTCAACCACTCGTCCTGATAAAATCTCGTGCATATTGTATGGTATTAGAAATCTCGATTATAAATGTAGATTTTCGGTACGCATACGTGTTTCGTATTTTCAAGAAGTCTGTGCAAGTAATAACGCAAATTGCACGTCCATAATAGACAATGTTGAAATAACTGTTTATTGACCGAAATAAATTTCTACCAACTTCAAGATAGGTAGAGGTCCCTGATTACCGAGGCTCTTAAGGTTATCATGTCATATTTCAATTTTCTTGACTCGCCATCTTTAGATACCAGTAAATGTCTGATATTTCATTTTTATTAAATTAAATACGGTGGTTTCAACAGGGTTTGAACTCACAATGTACGGTACCCAGTCACCTAGCGGAGAAGCCACAGACAAAACCGCTCGGAAAACATTAGTACTTTAACATTTCATGTCGTACACTAGAGCAAAGACCTCCACAGTACTACCCTAAAAATACTGAATTAGGGGGTATATTTTCACCCGTCGATGAAAGAGTTTGTCAAAACAGCGTTGATGCATAATAACAAATGACATGTTTTCTACAACACGCCCACAGCCCATCGAAAGAGACAGCTTCCAAAATTCATTTATAAGGTTGCGATGCATGTCTAACTCGCAGTCCTGGTTGCTAGTGACACAGTTCATCCTAAGAAGGACGGACTTCTACATAACTTGGCGTTAGAATTAACTGTATGTATAGTAACTTTCGGAAAGAATAGCGCTTTAAGTGTCTCTTCTGTCCATCTTTTTAAGTTTCACAAAATAGCTTTACATATCTACAAAGGAGGCAGATTCAATTTTAATTTTTTTTCTTTCTAACACTTTATAAGCTTATCCAGAGATATAAAACGACTACTGACATGCACTTTTTTTTTCTTTCAGAGATATCTACCAGCGATGATCGAGACACGCGTCGTGCTCTTGATATTGACATGTGTGTCTCTATCACAAGCAGGTAAGTATCAGTAATTTGAGAATGGTCAATGTGATCTTAATCAGACCTCAAAAACTCGTCTTGTCATTTCATCGTTTGAAGTCATTAGGCCAAAGTAATTAAATTCTTTGTTTTGCGTCCCAACCCGCTTAGGTTTTTAAGGTTTTTTCATGAAAAACACACATAATGTATTTGAATAGGAAATTTTAGGACATGGCTGCTTAGCTTTTCTGAACTGAAATTTTGTTACAATTCTTTATTTGCTGCAATCAAATTACATTGTGTTAATTTTCTTGTGTGTTTTTTTTTTGCCGCTTAGACGCGCACCTTTTCCCATTGAGAGTGGACGCAAAACAAATAATTTACTTACTTTGGCCTTATAATAACATACAAAGATTGAATTACAGCAATAAATTTGCCTTCGCCTTCAGCATGACCATATTTCGCAGGGGACAGATAACAGAATAAGAATAAATACTCTTCATTATAAACAAATGAAATGTAGCGGTCTGAGAAAAATCAATCATAGGGTAGAAGGAATTTAAAACACAAAGAATGTACTCTAAGGTGAACATGTTCGAATTAAAAATTATTGTAAATTCAGTGTGTTCTTGACTGAGGTAGTTGTCATCTATCGCCAACTGTGATGGCTGTTTTACGTAAAACGATGCTGGAATCCACCAAAAGGGTACCGCTAATTGTTCACATTGATGCCAACCTTACGAAAGATGTTAATATAAACACCTAAACAATTTTAAATAGCGTGTACGATCCACATTAAGAGGACAAATGAGACGACTCCAAACAACATTGACATTAACTACTCACGGTTCCAGGCAAGGCATTGATTAATATTCTTCATAGCAATGCTGCTTATATTGTACTTAACAGCAAAACTCGGCAACATACACAATAGCTATGTCGATTTTATTTTATTTTACAAACATCATGAATCAGGTCTCTTTTTATGTAATACAGTCTGCTTTCAAGATTAATATTTGCAACTAAGGATATTTCTTTTATCTTTTTGATGATGATGATAATGATGATTATATTATATATATATATATATATATATATATATATATATATATAATATATATAATTATTTATATATATATATATATATATATATATATATATATATATATATATAATATATATATATATATATATATATATGACTATTTACAAACTTTAATTCTCTGTGCAGCACTGACCATCAAGCAAGATTCATTTACAATCTCAGGGCCGTCAAGCTATATCTTCGATTTTAAGCAAGGAGTGGAGATTACATTTGATATCACGTTTGTGAATGACGACGTGGCGACCACCGCAGATGATCTGAAACTGTATTTGTCGGACACTGCTGACTTGAGCGGTACTAAAAAAGTCGAAGTAGCCGACAAAACCTCCATCACTGGAATCTCATTTGCAGTCGCCATGGGTGATGGAAGTACAACTGCTGTAGAAGTACCGCAATCAGACGCTAAAGCCACCATCATTATCCCAGCCACACCAAACTGTGCTGACTTAACCAAGCTCTGTGCACAGCTTGACCCTGATGACGATATCCAGTGTATTGATATTACCGGTAAAACCGACTGTCAAGGTAAGTTTCCGTATTTGGTAATAAAATAGAAGGCCATGGTGGAAATACTGATAAATCGCTATCTGTTACTCCAGGTTCTTTTTGTCTATATCCAAGGCAATGCATTAGGAAATTGAATCTATCCTGATTTTTATCCAAAACATTAATTCATCAGTTTGTTGTTCTGAGTAGTATCATATATGAAAATGATTTTTGCATATGATAAACAGCGTACGGCACAAAGTAAAGACACGTCTATTCCTTGTATTGGCAGGGTTGTGTGTGACAGATTCAACCTTTTCAATCACTGGACCGTCAAGTTACACCTTCAGAATATCAGAAGCAACAGAGGTTACGTTCAGCATCACCTTTTCTAACGCTGGAGCCGCTTCATCGGTAACTGACCTTGAACTCTACCTGTCCGACAACGAAGACTTCAGTGCCACTGAGAAGGAGGTGAAAGTTGCAGACAAAGCCGGCATAACTGGTATCACATTCCCGGCTGCTGTGGATGCCGCGAGTGGTTCAACCGCTGGCGAGAAAGCTGAAACGGGAGCCAAGGCCAGCATCACGATCCCATCTGTAACAAACTGTGCAGACTTCGACAAATTTTGTGCTCTACTGAAACCTGGAGATTGCGTGCAGTGTATTGATGTCACGGGAAAGACCAACTGTACTGGTAAGATATTTTAAGCTATCAAATCAAATCAAATCAAATCAAACCAAATCAAATCAAGTAAAATCAAAGGATAATACGTTGCTTATATGTGTGACTGAGTAATGTCTGTGTGCGACGTACAGAGACAGACAGATATAGAGAAAAACAGACAGACAGACGGCCGGACAGACAGAAAATCTAGACCTTACCTGTTCATTTGTAAATATCAATTCTTCATATTTCTGACTTTTATCAAAATTCTAAATGTTATCGCGTACAACGCTTTCATTTCTCTCGACCCGAGAAAACAATTTTTCTTTGTGTACCTACTGTATTTTTAATTTTTTCGATGGTGACATTGTTGTTTTGTTTCATGTTTTCAATTTCAGCAATTACTCGAAGTAAAGATTATTAATGTATTACTTCTTGCTTCCACAGCCGTACCAACGAGCGAGCCACCGACTCCAACAGGTAGGAAAAAATCCCTCTTTATTGTTTGTGGACGATGAATTTGTCTTCATTAAACTATATGCACAAACAAATGCTACTTAAACTTCGATGAGAAACGTCATACTTCTGTACATTGTAAAGAATAGAATTCAATTTTAAGACCTTTACAATTCCTCCTATTCCAGACAGCGTGACAGAAATTTGTCTCAATTATGCAAATAATTCAGCATATTTTAAAGTACTTTTGTAATTGTCTTACAACTTAGTTAGGTTTGTTTCCTACAATGAAGTACTTCTGCTCACCCGTATTTTTGTCATCTTTGATTATACTCTGCCATTGCAAGAAAGTCCTGCCCATGTAGGCTTGCTGTAGACTATAGGTCCAGGATGGGTGTTGGTCTACATCGGTAATTTCTTATATTAGAAAAACTTCTTCTAAATACGATCATAAATTTTGTGTTGTTGTTCTTGAAACATTTGGACTAGACATATTGTTTAGTTGTCCATACTTTTTCCTTGCAGAAAGTTCTGGTGTTAGATTCAGTGCCTGTAATTTCATCTCGGAGACTTTACTCTTTCTGGTCACATTGGTGGCCTCACTGAATCGTGGATATTTAATATAAAGGTAAGTATTGCAACTGCACAGGTTGGCAATGTCGGAAAATACCTGGCCTCTTCTTAGCTGCAGTGCTATTTGATATCACTCAGTACGTTTGTGCGTATTCGCCGTTAAAGTTATACTCACAGGACACCAATGTTTACCATACGTTTTGAAGTAGTGGCTATTTTTTTCAGATAACTGCATACTTTAACCAAAACATTAAAGTTTACTATGCAATCAGTGAATTTCTATCCCCATGAAAAAAACACAACACTAAGTTTTGAGGTTTTTAATTCTTTTTATTATTCAGATTATTCAGGTATGCCCTCCACCAATCTGCTAAATATCATTTGGTTTATTTCTCGATCAATGCAACCGCTCCCCTTTATTTATTTACATATTGATTAATTAATTGATTAATTTATTTATTTATTTATTTTAGCGATTTGGTTCATGGAAGATAGCCTGCTGACCGTCCAAGTCAACCGATTAAAACTTTGTCAAAGATAAATGCTTAGTAGTGTGGATTTAATATTTTTAAACGCTAACAGACTGAATACGTCAAAAATTTGGAAACAGTCGATCGAACGCACACATTGTATATACAATTCGATGAAAAACGTGTGTATTCTAATTCTCTTCCACAGTATCCATGATAACTGATTGATTTTATGACGGTGCTATGGATGACGTCATTGGGCTTTTTTACGTCTTTTCAACCGTAGTTGTTGCTTTGACGAACGACTCCGTACTTGAGAATCACAGCAGTTAGAATTCAGATAAGATCAAATTCATAACAAACTTTGGGAGAGGAAATGCACGTTGTTGCTGAATCGATGATACAAAGTGTCTTGATGAAAACTTATTTATTAAGTTTCCTTCTTTTTTCTGTAATAGTGTGGCTACAGGGCAGTATAATTCTATTATGTCATTTGAATGAGACGTTCATAGGTAGCCTTCGTAACTGTATGTTCTACAGTGAGAAAGTAATAAATTTGTTTGCATATGCTCTTAGATTTACGTGTCTTGATTAAACTTGCACATGGCTATGTGTTCCAGTTTTTTTTCTTACTAAAAAACTTCATCCATGAAAATTAGTTCTCATTCATAGATGTCATTTTGAAATATTAGTATAAAGATATTCATGGAAAATTTGCTGTTACGACACGTTGAACTAGCATTGTCGACAATGATGCTATTGGTCACTAATCCGAGTTCTCAATGGCTAGATCGACACCAATGTTCAATAATATCATCGCCAAAGTTGAAGTGATCATGAACAATTTAACTGTCTTGTTTCAAAGCAAAGCCACTCTGACAGCTGCGAACAACCTAGGCTTCTGTAGGAATGTCTTTTTCGGCAGTCTGGTCTACCCTGTTGGCTTGGAGGAGAATATTCTCTCTCTCTCTCTCTCTCTCTCTCTCTCTCTCTCTCTCTCTCTCTCTCTCTCTCTCTCTCTCTCTCTCTCTCTCTCTCTCTCTCTCTCTCTCTCTCTCTCTCTCTCTCTCTCTCTCTCTCTGACTTTGTCTCATGAAATTATGTTGGGATCATTAGACGTTCACATTCTGCGTTCACATTCTGCGTCACACCCAAGGCAACACTCAAGCTGAGGGACGGACGGCCTAACTTTTATCGCGTTCCAAGTCTTTACATATGTTTTCGGTGTCGACCAGGAGTACAGAATTTGTGCCGTATTTCTTGTTTTTATGCAATCTGCCCAGCTTCCTGTCTTGACCATGAATCGCTCTACAATAGCCTTATTGCAATAGTATGGAGGTCAAGGCAGAAATCCTGTACGAAAAGTTCACCAAGAGAGGGCGCACTACATACTGCATACATTATGCTGACAATGAACTGCAAGAAGAGACGAGTAAAAAAGGCTCGTACATACAACAAGGTTTAATAGCAGTATTTTTATTCTTTCTCATATCTTAATGGCCGCCTTTATGCTCTTGTGTTGGGATTAACAATTGCAAAAGGCAGTCCAAAGAGATATCGCAAATGTGTTGCAAACATTACTGTATGAACTCGGTTTATGTTCGCACCTGCATGAAGGGACTATTGCATGTTCAAAACAATTTTTGAGCATGGGTTTAGAACAATGCCGACTTGGCGTCACGATAGCCAAATTGTAAAGGGTTCAAAAGTCAAGCATATCCTTAGCAGATAGTCTGGTCCCCTGACTCATTTTTACCGCTGGCTGCACTGCTAACAAAAATAGGGTCAGGAAAGGGCTATTGTAAACATGACCGTCATTGGTCAATGGTACGAGTGAATTGATTGCGTTGAATTTATTTTTTAATTGGAACTACCTTCGAATTTAGATTTCGCATGCCCATGGAGTCATTTTACCTCCATAGTTTATTGAACCGAGCATCCCATGTCGTCTTTGAATGAAAAATGAAAACTCATTTATTTTTTAGTCATTGCCAAACATGCCAAAGATCACCATGGTCACCAGGTAACGTATAAGAAAAAGCAGATTTGATTTAATCACATGATCTGGTCAGGTGACTGCGCTTATTAATATGCAGTCAAAAATGCCGACTGAAACAGCAGCCCATGCCTGACCCTATTTTCGTTAGCAGCGCAGCAAGCGGTAGAAATGGAGCAGAGCACCAGACTAAACTAATGAAACCGCTCCAGCGTGCCAAGATATGCTATTTACAATCACTATTTGGAAACATTCGTGAAATACACCATACAGTATTTGTAATCTACGCAGAACAAAATACAATGTGTGAGGGCGTGTCATTACATCTGCATTTCTGATGATGATATGACGAATATTTTTCGATCTACAGTGAATGTGTCCGGAGATACACTTAGGATGAGGAAATAGTGAGACAAATATCTCTTTCAAAAATTCATTTTTTTGTCCCTGTTGTTCCAAAATCAAGCTGTAAATTTTTTCTTGGTCACAATTTGCTGAAAGAAGAGATAGGGCGTGGATGATAACGAAATAAGGATGTCACCGAAACTGACCTACCGATGAATTCAATGGCAAATATCAAATTTTTTTTCACAATATATTTTCACCAATACAATGGCAGTTGAGAGGTATCGACTGTTAGGTTCCACGAGTTGTCAAGAGTGGAATATAAAACTGCAGAATGAATTCTGGTCAAACCGTTGGTTCCCTTTGCGATTATCGAAACCAATTACAATACATGAAAATAAAAAAACCCTGAATTGTCGGCGAAAGGCGTTGTGAAAAATCAAAAGAGAAAAATATATAGAAACATTTGCACATATCGAATCCTTTTTAATGGTGTTGCTATTCCGCGTATAAATGACTTTAACCCTCTCAGTTCAGAGAGAGACGGAGGGATAGAGATACAGACAGACAGATAGGCAGACAGACAGAAGGGAAGTACGGAAATGTTTTGAATATATCATTGATAATGGGAATTACGTCGACACCAGCATGGTCGACTGCATTCTGTCGTAGGTATTCTTGTCGGTCGACGTGAAAGTTGTATTCAATAGTCCTCTGATGGACAGCACGTAAATATTTCAGAATCAACCTTGCCATCGATCATTAAACAATTTGCCATTCAAGGAGGCAGCCCTCAGTTCTATTATTACGTGTTTCAAATATCAATGCAATTAGCATTGCAGACAGTGGTTGTGAGTAGTTGAAATGTTTCACCCTCTCATCGGTAAATGACGTTTGTGTAACACACAGCACCGCCAGTGTTCATATCCAGGAACGAGATATAACCTCTACTCTTTCAGTTCAATAAATGGAGACAGTATCCCCCTACGCCAAAATCACAAAAGTCGAGAGCGTACTATGACAATCATTTTGTTAGTGGGCGCGAAGTAGGGTTGTGTTTGCAAGGTAGAAACGAGCTAATTGTGAGTTAAATATTTAATACATTATCCGTTCGCGTCACTCCATGTGACAGACTTCCTTGACTCATTAAACACTACCCGTGACACTTACGGCCTTCACTAGAAACTGAGCAGATGTCAACGGATCAATGATGGTTTGTTGAAACCTCAAATGTTGTGTTGGCTCAAGCTCAAATTCCAGCACCTGCCAATTGTGGCACTCACACGGAATAAGCCTGGGGTATCCATCCTGAAAAGGGAGTGAAAACATGATACAGGGATACTTTTTATAAAAACTGATTCGTGGGAGTCGAGTACTGATTCTGCCTCAAGTTGGCTGCTTGGACCGTCAATAAAATATATCCTACAACTTGTGTCCGGAGGGCGCCCTTCAAATGAAAACGCCAGGAAAATGCCAGGAGGCATTTGAACAGGAATTTGGAACTCAATAAATTTTCAAGTCCCCCTCTTTGCAATTTTTTCGTTCCCACTGGCATGTTGTAATGTTTTAGAAGTTCCCCATCAGAAATTTCCCCCTCGAGAAGTTTGTGAATGCAGCATAACAGCAAAAAAAGTTGGTTTATTATGAAATGACTTTCGATACAACTTTGCATTTTTTTTCTCCGTTTATACATGTACAATCCCATTTGCTTCAATCATGTATAGCTACCTATTAGAATACTAATCAGCTACTTCGTCGTCATCACTTTTACATAACAAGGGGCATTAAGAGTGACGGCGCCGTACGCTCATTGAAGGTGGTTCTTCCGTTTTTCACCATGTGTCACGTGAACTATTTCATTTGACAGTCATTACCGATGCAATATCAAGAGGTCAGACAGAGTCACACAACATTGGGTCAGACAGACAACTCTCTTATACTGCCTATCATTTACAAAATGACCTGGGTTAATGGTTTATCTTGCCGCTTCATTGCATTCAGCTCCAAATCAAACGTTTTATATAATGAAGAATTTCATGTGTTTGGCAAACAACAGAAAGATCGGATTGCAAAGGGCACTCCTTCACTCTCAAAATTCAGCAACACACATGAATGACCCTGAGGTCAGTCTTGATTCGCCTCCTGTGCAGATCGATAAAGACAGAACAGGAACCAACCTAGTACAGGTACCTGCTATATCCGCGAAGTACGTCACCAGAATTATGGATTATTTGTCGTTTAGTATCTAAATAGTGCGATTGCATTGTGCTAAAAGTAACGTGCCAAAATTTTATGATGTTCATTCTAGAGGCGATGTCCATATTATTTTTAAAGAACGATCACAACGCAATGGTTTTTTTTCCTAGTAACAGTACCGCAGCTATCAAAGTATCGTATACATAAAGAAACCCCTACGCAGTGGTGGCTTTTCCTTCGGGGAATCGTAAGTGAAGAGCTATCTATAAAGATAGGTCAAAATTGCCGTCAAAAAAGTCGTAAAATACGGTAAGTGAGATAAGTGGCTATCGGTGACTTTCAATATGACCAGAAAATGTATGTCTCTCCCAGAAAAAAAGTCAATGTGAACATATTTTAACACATCAACATAGGGGAATTCTCGACATGATGACGTCATTCGTGCGAGGAGGGTCACGGTTTAGAAGTTACGATGTGCTATGCTGATTCACATTCTGAGCAGTGGCGGCGCCCTACCTAGTAGACCACGAATTTGTCTGAATGTGCCGAGATATGGTAACAAACCCGTAGAACATATTCGTAAAATAGAATATAATCTTGAATGTATGTATAATAAGGTAAAATAAAAAGTATTAGTCATATTTGGGGTTCGTTGAAGTAAACAAACCAAAACTCGATGTCTTAATGTATAAACGGTAATAATACTCAAACACCAAAAATTCATCATCATAATTAGTGCATGACGAGGGGCACAAAGAAGCGCCACTTGCTTATCAAAGACGATTCTTTCGTTTTTAGCAGGCTTCCAACGATGTAATATGCTTATCAGTCAAATAGATGCTGTGTCAAGAGTGTCAGACACGCTCACTCGAACATGGGACAACAGAGGTCTTTCGTTATACTGCCTAAAGTTTACAAGCAAGTTAAAGTTGTTTCTTCAGTAAACCTAGGCCATGTGCCTTTCAATTGAGAAATAAAATAGTTGTATTAATCACAGTACCTTTAAGACATTTGTGCCTTTAACCGACTATCAACCCTTGCTTGAGTTTTCATCTGAAATACAAATTTAAAGCTTTATACTGTAATTTACCAACTGAGAAAGCATTTTTTTAATCAAGTCAATTTTTGAAGGTAAATTCATCGAGCTTGATGAGTATGGATATTCAATTTGAACAATCTCAATCTTCTATAGATTAAAGTACTTTTCGCATAGAAATATAAAACCAGGTACACCAAGTCAGAAACATGTGTGTGTACGATATGTGAGCTGTTCGTTGATCGCATCGATGTCCTATTTTGTGTTGGTTGCCATGGGATGTTTTAACACTCGGTGTGTTAGATTACATGGCTCACAGCGTTTAAAGAGAGGTCAGACAACGGGCAACCAGAGTCACTCAGTCATCCACCTTTGTTCATTTCGTGTCGCTGAGACTGCACTGTCACACGACAGCTTTCCCAAAGAGAGAGAGAGAGAGAGAGAGAGAGAGAGAGAGAGAGAGAGAGAGAGAGAGAGAGAGAGAGAGAGAGAG
The DNA here is from genome assembly GCF_041260155.1 of Ptychodera flava. Classification (NCBI taxonomy): domain Eukaryota; kingdom Metazoa; phylum Hemichordata; class Enteropneusta; family Ptychoderidae; genus Ptychodera; species Ptychodera flava. Next base: position 10,191,699 of record NW_027248277.1, on the reverse strand, counting down.
AGAGACAGAGAGACAGACAGACAGACAGACAGACAGACAGACAGACAGACAGTATGACTGACAGACAGACAAACAAACAGAGACATAGAGCCATTAGAGTACCCTGTAAACTCACCTGTATAATTTCAAAATGCGATCTAGCTTTTTTTAATCTTGGATTGTTTCGTCACAGCGGAAAGAGCAGGGCAACCATTTTTAAAAAATCATATATTTCCTTGTATTTCTTCCTCTTGAAACCCTTACCAAATTATATAATTTGATATTTTATTGACAGTGACTCATTTTATTAACATGCTTTGCCCCGATCCCTTTTCTTATCAGTCTCTGTGGGTTTGTTTTAGTCCTCTTCTCATAATCTGTCAGCTAGCCTGCAAGTCAGTGATTCGGTCTGCCAGTGGCTGTAAAACTGTCGAACCGAGTAGTCTTTTATGACACTTCAGCCACTCGTGTTCTAGTTTGAAATATCAAGGAAAATATCACTCTTGCGTGAACGAGTCCTTGAACAAGGCCTCAGGGATAAATAACTATTGAAAACACATACCCTTGGTCTTTCCATTGAGAGCAGTTTGGTCGCAGTGAACAATTTGAATAATCATTCATATCTTGAAGAGTGCACACGTCACCGGATGTCTGCAGCGTGCATTTCGATTAGCGTATACCGATTTGGTGGTACTTTACCACAGTCTTCCCCGGACGTTTTTGAAATCTAGTAATGAGAAATGACGGTCGTGTGCTGTTGTGTGATTATGCTAGTCGATACATGGCTAGTATAAATTGAAGCAATGCTAAACACAATACGTGTTACGCTTCCCGGATATTATCTTAACAAATCCTTCCTGATTATGGGATCGTCGTAGACAACTGCAGCCTAGAGAAGTGAAAGGATTTATGCAGACAAAAATCGACCTCAGTAATCGGTGAGTAAATTTTACATTGTGTATGATACTAACCGGTTTCACAGGTGGTGGCATATCAGTGACCCTGATTTAATTGTGTTGTATGTGCCAGGGACTATTGACCGTAATCTTCCAATTACCCCCCTGTTTACTGTATGTGGAATCATTTTTTCGGATAATCGATGAAATAAGTGATGAAACCACCGTTATATTGTAAAAGGTTAGCCACGATATAGACTATTTCACTTTATAACGATTGTCATTCAGATACACATGGCAACTTTTCCCCACACAGATTTAGACCTGGTGATTTGTGGTAAATCGGCCATACCCACCACGTCTATAAAATTAATGAGTTACTTTATTGTTTACGCACACGCTTAAAATCTATTGGAAATATGGGGAATGGTTATTACATCAGATTGATAACCCCACATGTGGGCAGTGAAGTAATTTACTCTTTGTAAGACAGCTACAATTCCGAATAAAGCAAGACAAATTTGTTGGTTTCACAAAATTCTCTACAAACACAACACTAACGTTCATCAAAAAGGGAAAACAATGCAGACCTAGCAAAGCCGTGTGTAACGACAGTCGAAACACAGTGACCACATAGCATGGAGGTACCAACTTCGCTCCTGTCTCTATGATCGTAGTGAGCGACTGACCACAGAGGAATAAGACAACTTGTTTTACCTCCATGGACTAACGTACGTGTGACCGAAAAATAAAACCAAAGAGGTTACTACTTGTATTTACTTCAAGTAGTTTTCTACCACGGTATCAACCAATGTGCAATGGTCAGCTATTAGCCCTACGGCCGGTATGAGTCAATAGTGGACGGCTAAGACCATGCGAAGCCCTATTATAGCCCCTGCCCTGCAAAGCGGACGTGCGCACGTGTAGACGCCAGAGTAGTAGCCGAGGTCCTTCTTTTATTGTACATGTAGTCTTTGGTCCTGGCAAAATTTGCAGCCACCTAAGTCTGTGTACGGTGATTTGTGTTCGTCCACTATGTTTCCCACCATTGTGGTGGAGGGTAACGTAGTGAACGGAACATGTACACAGAAGTCCACGCAGCATCGTGTCTAACCCTTTCTAAGTCACCTACCTGGGAAGAACTTTGGAAAAAGTAATGAAAGCATGGGATAGTAGTATTACGAGATAAATGTTGAGAATAGGCAGATTAAGAGAGGTGTAACTGGTTCAACTTGTTCAGTTTCTGTGGGGAAAGTTGGAACAGGTGTCCAAATATTTAGTCATTTAGTCATCATTTTGTGCGAGTGCTCAGGACTAGATTCTTTGAAGGTCAAGTGCCCAATGAAGGAGAGTAGCACTTGATTCCATTCCTGAGCTGCCGCTAATTGAATAAAAATGATACACGTGTTGGCGGTTTAGCGATAATGATGGCCTTCTGGTAATTCATTTTAATATGAAGCTGTAGGTGGCACAAGTCAGTAGAATAGTTATACGACATTTCATTGCACTAATAGGGTTGCGTAAAATAGAAAGTCGTGAATGGTTTGTACACAGAGGTCGCTGTTCAAGCCAAATGAAACGACATTACTCTTGAGCAACACTTTATTTGTGATGTAAGTTTTGCATTATCCTTTTAACAGTTTGTATTGTGTGAGAGCTGTGACATATATGTACATAAAGATATGAAGGAAGTAAGCGCCTTGTTATTGACATGATAATGAGGCTACCGAAGTTTCGAAAATGTAAAGTTGGACGATAATATAAAAGTTACAGGACAAAGTTAAAAATATATGTGTGTTTCCGGTAACCGAACGTACGTGTACTCTTTGTAAAACCCTCCGACCCTAAATCTTTTTGGTATTTTCAAAAATCACGCATGACTCTGCGAAATGTTGCAGTTTTGTGATGGCCACATCAAAATAAAAAAATCAAAAAAATAAAACAAAATAAAAAGTTCCCAACCGACCTACCACATTTCCTTAGCGTATGTTAGCGAAAACACACAATATATTTTTTTAAAAGTTGAGATAGACCTGGATACGATAAACAAATGGAATAATGTAGAGAAGAGAAATGAATTTGACAAATGTGAGAATGAGAATATTATATTTTACCGTATTTACCTCTCGCCGATAATGATGTCATTACAATGAATTAGTTTTAGACTTGGAGTGTGTTACACAACTGTGTTGTTTGATTTATCACCCTACAAAAATCGATGTAATACCTCTTTTGTTAGCAATAAATAATTTAAATATCGTTGAATTCATTGTGTCTCCTGTCTTTATGTCGGGGAATATTGTGCATGATAAGCAGATAACATTCATACATATTCGCACCATCGATACCTCCGAACGTATTCAGTAGTATTCATACAAACATATTGTTATTCACATTCTCATGATATTCTACACATATTTCACATGGGAATTCTTTACGTATGCGTCCACGTATTCATCTTTGAATTCTAGGGTCATATCGTGGTTCAACTTCTTCTACATATCAAAGATATTCTGACGCATGTCCATGAAAGCCGTATTTCTCGCATATGCTTGAATATCCTGATATGCTACTGAATATTATCTTCAAATTCAACGGTCTTCAAATTTGAATATGCAGATTTTGGTGTAGTGAAGTGGTGTGCGCGCGGAAATGTATAGATTTGCAGACGGACGAGCTTGAAGATTTCGTTGTCTGCGAGCCACACTTGGCAATTTATCACAAGTTTACTGACCTGGTGACCTCAGGCTGCTGAGCTCAGGTGTTCAGCAGGGCCGTGACAAGCCCCGGTGCCGGTGGGGCGTAGATGCTTACGCATAGTTCTTCCGTCGTAAAATAAACCGTAGGCTACTTCCCTTCGCGTGTCATCAGCTTTCATAGGCTATTGAAGTTATAAAATTCTGAGACAAAATGTATTATATCCAATGTCATGTACAGTACGCGTGTAGAGTAGGACTCGATATACGGATTTCTGGAATTTTCATGCACGTGAAGTGAACGGCTATCGATCCTCGGAGTACCGATCACAGTTAGGTCCCTAGGTGCGTGCAGTGCTCAGCGTTGCTTGGATAGTTGATCTAAAGTGTGAGGCCGGAGGCCGAACCTGGGTACTGGTGTTTACCCCAGTCATCAGAGTCAGCCCCGAGGTTCGGACTCTCCAAGCAACGCTGCACCCACCCACGCACACCTATGGTCCCGATAACGTTTATTGGACTTACATCTTTCGTTGTCAATGAAACGAGTCCTGAGAATGGATCTTATTATTTTTTAATTCAATGTTCTAAGCCCCTATACTGAGCGAGGGTACCAAAAATGTGAATTATATTTGGATTTGACCAGAGGATCGGACCAGTTTATTTCTTTCAGGGCCGATGATTTCTTAAAATTGCTAGCCCGCTTGGTCAATAGAGAGTTTGCGTGAGTTTCGCACACTGATCAAGATAAATATGATGTGAGCAAAATTGCTGAAGTGCCCTGACATGATGGGTTACGGCGAAATTCGTCGTCAACATAAGCTTAGATATACAAAAAGAAAATGCGTACATTGTAAAGTTGGCGCGAGAGTATTTTTATCAGCAAGATATCTCACAAAATGGTTATCCCGCCTGAAAGTTCCCGATTATGTTGTGGAAGAAATTTGTGCTCAACCAAAATAATTGAGAGCGTCAGATCCTAATTACTGAAGCGCCTTGACATGATGGGTAGGTAGTTCAATATCAGCTCTATCGAAATGGCATCTTTATAATTTTTGAATGTTTTCGTTGCGGTTGATGTCAAAATGAACGATCCGATTTCCCTACGAACTGAGAGCCCGCGCTGGTCGCCATCCTTTTGACCCGACTAGCCGAACAAAAATGTGCTGTTCCGATAACCCGACCTAGCCAATTTTTTACCGGCCGACCATAGACTTTTTAGAGCCACGTAAACACGGAAGTAAAAAAAAACGAAAAAAAAAAACACGTAAAATCATGCGTTCGTTTCTTGGCATTTGATTTTTGCTTTAGAACGAGGATGTCTTTTATGTTTTTTTTTCCTTTTATATGTGTAATACATTTTTCTTGAAATGTCGCCAGTGTTTGACCGCCCTGTGGGGAAAAATTCTGCCGACCTACCTTCCCTATTTTGAAAACCATGTTATCGGAACAGCACAATTAATTTTTTGGCTTTATTATGGCTTAAGCTTATTGCTGTGTCACTGTGACGTAAAATTGTAATCTTCAGATAAAATTAAATCAAATCATTTTCAATACAGAGAATTGAATTATTCCCCGGATAAATACTAATAATATATCCAAATGTCACGTAGTTTGGCTTCAGATGTTTTCTACATCTATATATTCCCTGGCTAGCAATGCCAAAACTATGAATCGAAAATAGTGAACTCGGCTTCGTACCGTACATTGTTTTGTACAAAGTTTTTTTTCGTCCATTATGACCAGGGAAGGGGGGGGGGAGACCATTTTCCCGATAACATTGAATTATAAATTGCAAGAAACTAATAATATCACTGTTATATATGTACTGGCATTAAAATCAAGACGGCAGGGTCAAGAATTTAGAGGAAGGCCACTATTTCTTATGCAAAAGTTTGGAGGAGAGTCACCGTTTTCCACGCAACCAGTTAATATTTGAATCTTACCACCCTTTTTCTGTTAATTCTATCCTTTCTGTACTCACCCTATGTTACCAATCAAGCATGCCCGTGAAGCCATCTTGACATAACAAACATGTCTCTATAATAATATTCGAAATAATTCTACCTGTACAATTATTTAATTGGATTTTAATGTTGACTTATCACAGACACATCTCTAAGATTTTTCGAAATGTCCTTCATAATTCGATCTGTAAAATTATTTGGTAGCAGTTTCTTTTAATTCGACAATTTGAAATATCACTATTTTTTGGTCGAGTCATATTGCGGTTTGAAAGTTTTGATAATGGGTCGCCACGAAACACAGTCCACTCTTCAAGCATGCGCACCATGATCTTTTGAGGGACTGAACTAGCGACAAGTTGCCGAACCAGTTGTCTCGTGTAACTGTAACCAGTCGCGTCGCCTGACTGCGTTGCCTACCGCGTTTATGTACGCTTGCTTCGCCACAGACTTGATGATCAGACATGCCAGACAGACATCGTCGATCGCCGTCTGATTTTGAGATATTTTAGGTACGAAAAAATGATACAATGTATGCATCGAACAAAGCAAACGCACCTACACAAAGGAAATATTGTTACATTGTATGGTTTGGAAGGTTGACCTCGCTTGGTGATCCCTTCTGCAGGTTTTAATTTTACGAGCTCGCCCCAGCTTCCAATTGCCCTTTGATGAAACTATGAATAATTTTTTCCAACACAAAAAAAGGTAAATCTGTGTATTTATGTATGCTTGTTATTCATATCAATGTATTTGATTTGCCTAAGGGGGTTAGAAATGGCTGTGTGTGCAAAAAATTGGATTTTTGAATTTCATTGAAATCTTGATTCACTTATTACATGGTAGGAAACTATGAATAATTTTTTCCAATACAGAAAAGGGTAAATCTGTGTATTTATGTATGCTTGATTATTCATATCAATGTATTTGAGTCGACTAAAGGGGGTTAGAAATGGCTGTGTGTGCAAAAAATTGGATTTTGGAATTTCACTGAAATCTTGATTCATGGTAGGAAACTATGAATATTTTTTTTTCCAATACAAAAGTAGGTAATCTGGTTATTTATGTACTCTTGATTATTCATATTTATGTACTTAATTCGACTAGGGTGGTTGCAAATGGAAATGTGTGCAAGAAATTATATTTTGGAATTTCATCGAAATGTTGATTTAACTTGTTTTAATATTCATGGTAGTCTATGAAAGAACTATGATCAATTTTTTGCCAATATAAAACATAAAACTAACATAACAATATCTGTGCATGAGTAGACACCTGATAATTGATATACACTTTGCCATCTGTCCCATGTGTTTTTGAATCTTGTCTTTCATCAGTTTGAATTGTTCAAGGTGTTTAATGTAGGATACCAATGCATCGTCGTTCCTTGTGAAGATTGTCGATAATGTGTATGTATTTAAAAGAATAGATGTATTTTGTCGGCAATTTCCTATCAAGAATATTAAATGGACAATCAAAGGTTTGGCCATAAAATTATCTTTAAAACCATTTTCTGTCAAAAGTGACCCTCCCCTAAGATAGGTTTATAAAAAGTGACCCTCCCCTTGGACAGTTTTCTAAAAGTGACCCTCCCCAATGGCCCGGTCAACCTCCCTGTAATTACTAAAGGCTTTCTGGGTGAGACATATATTCACAACACGAACGAAAATTATTTCTGCAGTCGAGACAGTGGTGATGACCTCTGACCCGAGCGCGATCGATACAAGCACTGCTGGTGCGGTGCACGCACGGTTTCTTGTGGAGGGACCGTGGGTTGACCTTATGATGACGGCATAGACGCACCGTCGATACACCGCCACTGATAGCTTCGTTTTCACAGCTAATGACGTCACACGTTCTCTTGTCGTTTGGCAGTTGTTTCCTAAGTGAAACCGCCACTTTTCATGTACACCTTTTCCGAAAGCGATTTTTACACTCGCTTCGCCATTGACTTGTTGTTCAATACTGACATTCCTTTTTGTAGTGGTGCTCTTGGTTTTATCGATCACCGTCTGATTTTGAGATATTTCACGCAAGGCTAAAAAATTAAATTGTGCTGTTCCAATAACATGGTTTTCAAAAATTAAGGTGGTAGGTCGGCAGGGATTTCTTTCAAAAATATTTTATTTTTAAATATGCATTTTTCAGGGGTTCAGGGCTATCAAACACTGGCCACAACATTTCAAGAAACACGTATCATACATATGAAAGGAATAAAATATATAAGACGTCCTCGTTTAAGCAATTATCAAATGCCAAGTAACGAACGCGTGATTTAACGTTATGTGTTTTTCCTTTCTTTTGTTACTTTTGTGATTTCGTAGCTCTAAAAGGTTTAGGGTCGGCAGGTAAAAAATAGGGGTAGGTCGGGTTATCGGAACAGCAAAATGTTTTTTCTTTGGCCTGACAACAAAGTTGCACTGAACAAAACAAAGGTACCGGCTCCTGCAGTGGAATCGCGGCAGACGTCATAAGCACACTGTCTATAACATTTAGGCAAGATTAAAATCAACATTGTCATTTATTTTACCTCCATGGCTGTGAACAGTTGTTCAGACACAAATTATAATTTCGGTATTTCAAGTTTTTATTCTATTAATCTGATATCACAGCAAAATTTTTAGACAATGCGACTGTGTGTGAGTCGCCACACCTTATTCAAGATTTGCTTCAAGTCTATGGGCATATAAAAATCAAAACAGAGCAAATTGAAGAAATAATCTTCAGTAGACTGTCGCATAAGTGGTAGACTGTTGTGTAGATCGTAAGGTGAACGCAGTGACATACGGACATGTGACGGCTGCAGCCAGTTACTACCGCCGGTAAAAGACACAGGCGACGGGCCAATTTAGTCCCAATCGGAATCTGTGGAGAGCGTTACGCGTACGGAACGCGTAGCCACTCTAAGTTGCGTTCTCGCTACGGATGCATCTCAAAGGTATACAGTCACCTGTAATCTACATGTGCCCATATAAGGTCAAAGGGGCATTCCTTGGTATTCAAAATGCCCATGTGAGGGCGCTGTTTTTAAAAAGCGACCACCCGCTTAAAATCTGTGATTGGTTAGATTTTCTCTTTCCATGGTAACTGTGGCAAAATTGTAACAGGTGACAGTATACCTTTAACCTCTCTTTTGCTTCATCAGGTCAACGAATCTGAGCGCCGATACAACTTTTCCTTCATAAATAAAAAGGGGGACAGGGTCTTGTACAGCGGTTTAATATGCCAGGCCTGGCATATTAAACCGCTGTACAGGCATACTTGACAGCCATTTGTATAAAATGGGGTCCAAAAACTGATTTCTAGGAAGGCGTTCATTCATTCTCTTTCGTACATGTCGTGCTACCAAGGTCCACGGCAAACTGTGATCTTGCAGTGGTGTGCTATACTGTAGCGTCTATCGATCGCGCTCAGGTGAAGGAGTCATAGGTTCTGTGCAAGGTCCCCGGCTAGACACACGCACGCTGTTGCAAAAGTTCTTTGACCTTAAAACCTCAGTGAAAACTACCCGCGCAAGTCGCATAGAGGGTATTTCTTCTCCACCTAACGTTCGCGTCACAGCATGGAGCTAAAAAAGAGCTCTACGTGTTTGTTATGATAGCAAATGTCTTTTCTGCTTAACTAAATATTCTCGTCATACCTGCCAGTTAACGCTGGCCATATCTTTTCCACCTAACTACACAGCAGTTGCCAGACATATTAATTATGGTAGCAAATAATGTATTTTCTGCCTAACTACACTGGTGAGTTACAATAGTCAATGTATTTTCTGTCCAACTATGCACTCCTGTAATACCTGTTAGTTACGGAAGCGAATAGCCAATGTCTTTTTGGCCTAGCTGCACTCTCTGGACGGACAGGTTTTGTAGAAGGACCGGACCGTGTTAGAGTGACCAATGTCTTTTCTGCCTAAATACACACTCTTGTCATACCTGCCTGTTAAGGGTAGCCACTGTCTTTTCTACCTAACTACACAGCAGTTTCCAGACGTGTGAGCTTTGGTAGCCACTGTCTTTTCTGCCTAACGACGGCTCTTGTAAGATGTGTTGGTTATGGTAGCAATGGCTTTCCTGCCTAACTGCACATTCTCGTCATACCTGCCTGTTAACGGTAGCCAATATATTTTCTACCTAACTACACAGCAGTTTCCAGACGTGTGAGCTTTGGTAGCCATCGTCTTTTCTGCCTAACTGCACGGCTCTTGCAAGATGTGTTGGTTATGGTAGCAATAGCTTTCCTGCCTAACTACACATTCTCTTCATACCTGCCAGTTAACTTTAGTCAATGTATTTTCTACCTAACTACACAGCAGTTGCCAGATACACGAATTATGGGAGCAAATAATGCATTTTCTACCTAACTGCATACACTGGACAGACAGTTGAGTTACAATATATAGACAATATCTTTTCTACCTAACTACACACCATTGTAGTACTAGTTACGACAGCCAATAGCCGATGTCTTTTTGGCCTAACTGCACACTCTGGACAGACAGCTTTCTGAAGGGACCATGGTTACATCACACTCTTGTCATACCCGCTAGTTAACACTTGAGAGACAGATGAGTTACTGTAGCCAATGTCCTTTCTGCCTAACGGTTGGATATCATGGCTCGCTTGGATTAAAACAAGCACATTTAAAAAATGCAGCGTATCCATTTACTTATGTTTCCTATTTTTACTTACAGAGCAATTAATTATCGTCAAATGTTACGGATTTTAATGATCAGTATCACTCCCTGTTGTACTTATTGAAAAATTTTCTGGTCGCGGAACCAGTTGTGTAAATGTTAGTGACAGATTTGTTCATTCCCGTCGTGTTTGGAGTGTCTATGCTCCCGTCATGCATGTTTCCCGGCAAGTCTTGTTGGACATGGTTCTTACTTATAACAGCTGATGGAATAGGTTCAATAACGGTTCGGGTCTTTCAAGTTGAAACACGGACGTCAAGGATAGCTTAGACTGCATGAACAAACCTCCTTCTGTTGACTTGATCTCTACAGGAAAAACATCCAGCGAGACTCAGTGTACTGTTGAACAGACTGTTAATAAAGTGACACGAATCACAGTTCAAGGGACTTCACTCAGGCACACCTGTCGCTGCGCTACGTCAGCCTATACACATTCAGAGGGATAGTCGAAATTGTTTAAATTTTCGAGATAAGAAATGCTGAACTAGACATAACTGCGCTGTTTTCTAAAGAAATGTACACCATCCAGGCTTAAAATGAAATTCAGTGTATTCCATTTATCATTCAGAACAACCTAGGGTCTAATGGTCAAGCTCTGAGGATTGTCGTTTACTTGAAAAACAACCACGTTTAGATTTATATGCCATCAATTCTTATCGGGCAGACCAGACTGTATAAAAAAGAGTGCTTCGTGTGACTGCATAAGATTGCATATCGCCTTCGGCCGGTATTGTCCAGGTACGTATAAAATACACTGTTTGTTAGCTTTCTTCTATAGAGCAACACTCTTTGTGCCGCTATGGTGGGTACGATAAGACATACACAGTCCTGTCAAATATTATTAATGGATTCACAGTGCCCTTTGTACGACATACGACGGAACGCCTGCCATTACACTGCCTCTCAAGAGTTTACTGGTAGACTTGCCCCGGTCGCCTGGATTGTCTCGGCAGCTGCATTACTGGCTGGCCAAGGCGTTCACCTCACGATCTGCGAACAGCCTACTATTAGCGCGTCGGTCTGCTGATGTTTAGTCCTTCAATTTATTATGTTTTGATACTTATGCCCCCATACCTGAAGCAAGTCTAAGTTACTCGGTAAATATGGGCAGTCTACCACACGTGACCTTTGACATCAAACATGCTCGAGTCAAATTGGGACGTGCTTTAGCACAAAATGAGGCACACACGTACTTTTAACTCGAATTTCTGGTAAAGTTAAGAGACTGGGCTAGCGTGCAGATTTTGCAAAAGTTCACTGATTGCGCGGGGGAAATTATAATCGTTGACTTTTAAAACATTCGGTCGAATATCACAGTAAAATACGTTTTAGCGAGTAATAATCATATATACACCTACTGCCGTAACCTATGGGAGTTTGACCGTCCAATAACTTTCCGTATTTTGTATAGTACGCGGAGTCCCGAATACGGGAGACGCGCGACGCGCCTGTTTGACCTTTGACCTAGCGATTATCAGATGTAAACAAACTATTTTACGGTGAGTTATAGACATAATAACAACAACCGCCAAAATGTAATCGTAGTATAAGGTTTAAAACACGCTAAAACACAAAACTGAGTCTAAATGCGATTGATTTTTATTTTAAAAAACTAATTAAATTGAAAACATTCAGCGAAGTTTGCTTGTACTGCACTGAAAATTAATTGGCTTCGTGCCAACGCAAGGGACTTGTACTACGGAGCAGTAGATCGCGCGCTTTCCACTCATATCGCGCGTGCCGCATCCCTCAAAATTTACCATAGAATTAGTTTATACGGACGATTAATGGAGGGAGGTGTATAATAATAGGGTTATACACAAAATACGGCCCTGTATGGACTCGGGCTCAGTGAGTGACGTATTGGACTCGCCTTCGGCTCGTCCAATACGTCACTCACTGAGCCCGAGTCCATACAGGGCCGTATTTTGTGAATAACCGTATAGTAATGTTAGTATTGTATTACAACAAGAGAGACAATCAAAACCTCATTATGATTGGTGGCTTGAAAATCGTGGCTTTCATCGGAGGAAATGCCGCTGACGATATCTTGACGCCCGTGAAAGCAATATTGTGCCTTCACACAAGTTGAACACATGTTACAATTGTTTTACGGCAAAATTTTGAAGAGAAAAATAGTAAATAGTAAACGATATTTTCTACTTATCTACTAATTTATTTTGTTTGTTTGTTTGTTTGTTTATTCAGTCGGGTTTATCAGAGAATGCAATGCCATGCGATGCAAGAACATTGTAAAGTGGACTAACAATTCTGGGCGCGTTTTAACAGGTGCACTTCATCGTTGTTCAGCAACGCAAATATTATTACTGAGAAATGAAGCAAGATACATGTTTGCCTAACTTGCCTCGTTCATTCTGTCGCCGATGGTGGAGCGGAAGATATTCTGCCTAACTTGTGAGACATGACGAGTTCGGCTAAACATGCTTGCATTAGGAATGGGAGCGAGCACTCTATCACGCATACAGTCTCTATGTGTATTGATTTTTGGGTGATGTAGATTTCAGACCGTGTTATAATTCACTCGTTCAAAGCAATTTTTCACTCAAAAACTGAATATTTTGGCTCTCTTCGTAGTAAAAACCTTTACAGACAAACAGACAAACTACATGTTGAGGAAATGTGGATAGGCGAGGCGTTATAATCTTATACATTAGAATCATTATGCAGTCAAGAAACGTTTAGTTGTGAAGGGACTGTGATTCAACACAATCACATACATTCTCACGACAATTTATAATTAAATGCACAACCTAAAATATAATTCACAGTCTCACACGGTGCGAAAAAACGCCATCTGGTGTCTGCTCAAGACCAACAGGCTATACATTTCCTCCTTCCTGCAGCGTAGACGTTTGCAAACAGCGCCAAGAACGATGGTATATCAGTAACCTACTTGGTTAATCTCGCTCAACCTGAAAGGTCAAAAAGGTCAACTCCAGAACAATTGATAGTGAAATCGTCGTTTCTGTTACTAGAAAACCTTTTGAACCATTTTTGATCTTAGAAAATACTGTTGTAATAAGAAGTGATTGCCATACAAAGTGATAAGTGTTAACGTGTCTAAAACACATCACATACTTGGCAATGTAGAGCTCTGAATAGTTGGGCCATGTCATTTCAAGAAAAGGGGTGTCCTTGCTCCAAAATTATAAGAAGAAATGCAGACCCCGGAGAACTATCAAGCATAGATATATAATTAACATAGAACAGCGGGGGCAGTCAAGCGACCGACTTTGAGAAAATGTAGCCAGTTTTCTTTAACATGTGTTATGCCATTCAAACGTTGTTTTTGGGGATCCTTCGTTTTCTATTTTTCCATCAAATTAAAATTTAATAAAGAAAATGAAGATTTAAGCAGCTGCTTGTCGATCCCGCACTCAAAGTCCCTCTCACACTGATTAGTCTTCCCCACACCCCCTCTCTAAATAGAATAAGAGTACAGCCCTAATTCCCGCTAAAGTTCCTTGACCTCATAATCTACCTTCCTCGTCGACAAGAAACATCAGTGACTCATGCTTTTTGCACAACAACTAAACATATTCAAGTTGTTCGTGTAGCAAACGAGTGGCGAATGCCCGCATGCCTCGAAGAAAACTGCCCACTGTTTGTTCCTCGACAGAAAAAATGCATTCCCAGCCGTCAAGGAATCACTCGTGAACACCCCTTTTCCTTCGAAAATCCTGTTCGCTACCCCTTGAATAGTTTCCTTATAGAAGTATTTGAACTTGTCTTTGAAATGACCACAACAGTCGCCATTAAGTAATTACAAGCAACGTTTTTCCCCATGTTTTCTTTTTCTTTTTCATGCTGTGTGTTGATTAGACTTGGTTCAAGTCTGTGATTTGTTAATGTTTGAGTGGAGTGAACGCAATAATATGTATTTTGCTTTCATGTGAAACGCGCGCGAGAGTGGAGTGGACGCGGTGAGTCGGGTGAACGCTATAGAGGGGAGTTTCACCCGGAATCCGGCAGAAACTAACTCACTATACTGCGCAGACTCAAAGGTAACGCATTCAATCGCTGGGAAAACATGGCCTGGGCTACCCAATTCCAAATAGGTTTGTACGAAATAGGAGAGACACAAGAGAAACTATTATAAGTGATTTCATTTTTTAAAATTCACCGACTTGAACCAAGTCTATGTGTGGATTAGTATTCGATGTCATGCGTTCACGTAGTCCGTGACTCCGCTATGTACCTAAGTATATAGGTACCTCCATACTACAAGCACCTGGTTTATGAACAACTACCGCGTTGTTTGTGTCACCGTAGACTCGCCTAACCGCTTATTCATGTCAAAAACACTTCAATAAAAGAATTCGCTGTAAAAAATAAAGGCGTGTTTTACATCATGAGCGTTGATACCGACGTGATTTCATACTGCTATGATCACGATCTACCGCAGCTTAGGTTACAAAAATTAAAGAGATCACCGCAGACTCACATGAAAGTCAGCCTATATCGGGTGACGATACGGTAGCATAGCAACCAATTCAGTACATGGAATTTAGTGAGCTCCTAACAAGCGCTCAAGGGTCTATACTCGCTGGAAGTCGGATTGTAAACCAGCGACACACGAGTCACACCTAATTGTGTTGCCCAAACGTTACCGTGCGTGGGTGTTCGTGGCTCTCAGAGAGAGAGAGAGAGAGAGAGAGAGAGAGAGAGAGAGAGAGAGAGAGCATTTGTCACTACAAAGGTCGTGGGCGTCCTACGTCTGTCTTTCAGATTTGTTTTTACAAGGCATAGAGCTAGAAACGGACTCTAGCTCCATGTACAAGGCAAAAAGTTGTCACTGTTATATCGTGTGGGCAAGTACTTATCCAAAAAGGTCAATCTACTACCCCTCTTCGTTTGAGCATTTTATAGACAGTGTCAGTCTGTGTGCTACCTCCGTAGTCAAAACATAAAGATTTCGTTCTACCTCCATGATCAGGGCATGGATCAAATGATGTCATCGAAACATACGAGGCTAAGACTACATAACAAACTAGCAAACAAAAGTTAAACAAACAAAAGAACAAACAAATACAAACAAATTATATCGACTGTCTGCCACAGGGCTATAGCAGTATTGTGATTAGTTCGGTGGCTGGAAGTCTCGCAATAGCCGAAAATGTTTGTCGTGTTTTTCGCAGACGAAGTGTTTGTTAATTAAATTATTACCTGTTGTTTGTTTACTTATTTGTTATAATTTTCCCTTTAATTTAGTTCTGTTTTAATTATTTGCGTGTTTGTTGTTCATTGTTGTTTACACCCACAGTGTGTGCCTATCGGGACTTTTGACAAAGATCTGCGGATGATATATGGCACCGTAAATTACTGAGGACCGTGTATGGAGTTATTTGTTACCTCAGTGCTCCATGCTCTAACCTTTGAGCGTTGACTAAGCAAATTTATTTGGTGTCTGCAATCCGAAGGGGCGTTGCCACGGTTCGCATTGTTGCTTGACGTCTTTGTTCGTAATTGCGCCCCCAAGCGACGTCTTACTTCTCTCTGACTTTAGATTTTAGTTTAACAGTGCAGGAAAAGCTCTCTTTGCTGTGGCGTCTTTTCCTCCAACTTTTAAAGCAAAATATGCAAGTTTATTTTGCAATATTGAACGTTCGTATGTCTGTGAAGTTTGTCCGCGGTGGTCTGGCTTTTGACTTAGTCCGTTCGCCAGTGATGGCGGGACCTTGCTTCGGCGTACGCGTTACGAACATTATAGCGAGCCTCGTCATTTTTATCTGAAGCCTACACCTGTGTCTCGTTGATGACAATTACCCAAGGATGATACTGTGCACCGACAAGATTTTACCTCCAAAATTTCACTATCTTTGTGACAAGGAATTCGTTCGAGAAACTGCAAGTCATTCATTGGTGTAAATAGTTTCGTAATATCATTACATTTGTATACTAAACGATAGGGCGTTCCGAGGTCGATAGCACCCTACTTATTGCTGAATCTGTCTCTGTATAGTGCGCCCGCTCGAGTTGGGTGCACAACTCTCTCTTCGTCGTTGTACATTTCCCAATTACATAAACTCCATGTATCGACTCTTGGAACTGAACTAACATAAATTTAGCCCGATCTTAAATCATTCAAGGTCATATCCTACATCACGGGGTACAGCAGTCAGTCGCCTGGGTGGGGGAGGGGTGGGGAGGGACGGGTATTTTGTGCAACGGTTTATTACTTTATTTGACTTTATTAATTTTGACTGTGATATTTCAAAAAAAGATTTCGAGTCCAAACCTGTCTGACTGCTTTCTTTATTGCCTTCAAGTCCTTATATCCTCTCCACCCTGTGTAGATATCTCTGTAATTGCTCCGCAAACAATGCCAACTGGTTAATCAGCTGTCCGTATCAGCGGATTAATTGATTAAGTCAACACCACAGCCGTCACACACGTAGTAAAATAACTCTTATAAAATCAATTTACTTATGAATTGCACGTCTGTAATTGTTAGAATTTATGATATTGAATGGTAACAGTAATTCACAACAACATGAATGTAGTAACTGATTCTGCAGAACAAAAGTTGCTATGTGTAACATTTTGCAGTTTCTTCGCGCAATTTGCGAATTTTGATGAAAATGGGCAGGACAGTGCTGATTATTCCAGGCAGTGATAGTGAGCGTACGAGCGTGTGTTTCGTGAACTCTACAGTTTGTGGAGGGGTATCAGTCAGAAAAGTGCAACAACTATAAGCTCGACTACTAAACCACTCATTTTAGAGAGTGGCGATTTGGCCGACCGCTTTAGTCCGCGGTTTCTCCGCTAGGTGACCGGGTGCCGTACGTTGTGAATTCGAACCCGATTGAAAAATACCGTATTTTCTGTTTGTTTACTATTATAGTTAACCTACAAACCATCTGTGAATTACAGCCGACAGAATTTTTCATCACATCGGTTGCAAAGGCCTCTTCCCCTCTTCCTGCAATACGTATGTACAACATAATCTGTTCAAATATTACATAGCACTCAACTGACACAAATACTCTTTCCAACAGCAGTTACTATACGATTCACACACCAACACAAATGACCCAAAGAACAATTTGTTTATCAATTACACCATACATTCCAAACTTTCAACTCCGGATTAAGAGGAGAATTTGAGTTTTATCGCAGTGCCGTACATTCATCACGACAGTATGCAACATATTACAAAGTTTTAATTGCCTTGTACGTCTTCGTAACCAAGATATGGATGCAGTTATTTCTAAGTTTCTGTATTCGAAATTACAAAGCATTGGTAGTCTGCTTGGAAAAAAATTACTCATAATTACATTAATTTTTCCAGAGTTTATTTCGTACCAGATTAAAATATCTTTTGTTTAAAGACAAATGTTTAATGCCAAGTCTTCATTGTTGAATACGGTCCTACCAAGGGGAAGAGTCCTCCCTACCAATAACCAGCGGTCGTCTCGCATAGACACCAACTTTTCTACTCGGTTATGGACTCTCAAACATTGTCATTTGTCGCTCACCCATTCACCCTCAAGTTGTAAACGTTATTTACTGAACTGGCTTAAACTTATAAATGCTATAACACACTGCACTTTCGATTTTTTCTCTCCGCTCTTGAATCATTAACAATTATTAATCGCTCTACAGTGCACCACGAAGTGTTAACAACTCTTCGGGCAGTCCCGGCAACTCTCGGACGCTGACCGTCTTCTTCTTGCGCATGTCTCTTGTAAATTCCACGTAGAATGACCAGTTTGACGTTCTTGAACTGAAGAACAAGGGGGCATCTGAAAATGACAAATCGGGGATTTCGAAAAGACCGATAATGCGACTTTTCTGTAGTGTATCTTCCAGATAGAGAACTTTTATCATTCTGTTTTTCAGAAATCTATTTTCAAAAAATTGAGCAAAATGTGGGAACATTCCAAACCATTCGTTGAGATTTGATTTAGAGCTTATGTGAAGCAGCAACGACAACAACAAAAAATACCGAATATCTATCAACATTTGAAATTAAAATAACTAACTACAAGCACTGCATACTCATTACATTTTCAGCACGAGCAAAAGTGAACATATCAAATTTACCTATGAAGACTGATCAAATTCAGTGTTATTTCGTTTTGATACATGGCCTAAATCCCTACAGTCATTAAATATGCAAATCGGTTAATTACAATGAGATGCAACCGTCAAACTTGCAGCATGACTTAAACTTTATCTAACTAATATACAGTATGAGTCCGATCTAATTCAATTCACTTAGTTCTGATACATAGCCAAGTTACAGGAGTTATTAGATATGCAAATGGCCTTATAATGACCATGTTATACAAACAAAACTTTCAGTTTAATGACAGTCATAACTTTAAAACTTCTGGTGAGCATGCCATGGAAATTGTTTACTACCATTAGAATGGGAAAATCTAGATGTAGAGTGTGGCGGGTCTGCATAATAACATGTAATTTGCATAATTAATGTTTACATCATAAGAATCACCCTAGTAGTGCACTCAATTTTAGTGGTTTCAGCTTTGAAATATGGCCTAATATTACAAAAATCCACTGAATAGAAAAAAAGCGAATTACAATACGTCACACCCATCACACTTTGGGCAAATCTAAGCGCAACCAATGCATCTCAAAAGTTGGATCAAATTCAGCAGATACAGAGTTACTTCATGGCGTATTCACAAAAAGTACAGAAATATGCAAATGAGATAATAGGGAGTACATGGTTATCATTATACTACTAGCACATTGAAATCTAGGTATAACCAAGGTATCTTATACATACACTATACGTTTGAGCAAATGATCCGCATGTCAAGCTATTTAATCTCTCGGCGGACAAACATTAAAATGCCAGAGAAAATCAGTGAATTGAATTTACATGTATGGCCTCATATAGAATACACCGTCAAATATGAAAAAAGTTAACTTGGTATAACCGTTGAACAAATTAATAGCCTTAAAATTGCATCAAATTTGTGTCAGTGATTCTTATTATATAAAACATTAATTATGCAAATTACATGTTATTATGCAGACTTTACCCGCCAAACTCTACATCTAGATTTTTCCATTCTGATGTTAGTAACCAATTTCCATGGCATGCTCACCAAAAGTGTTAAAGTTATGACTGAAACACAATCCATCTAAGAACGGACAGGTGGAGTGACACCCCCTCCCCGCAATGGGTATTGTAGCAATATTGGACACCGCTTTTGGCTGAGGCACATCTGTCCAAAAATTTTAGAGTCCGAATATATGTTTCCGAGTCGCATTCTCTTCTATTCTATGGTATCTCACAATCTGCAATTGCAACTATCGTAAACCAGTGAACTGATTGTTCCTCCCTCCATATGTTACTCACTTTCTGCCATTTCTTGTTCGACCAAGGACTTCACGTAGTTGTCGAACTCATATTCCTTCAACGATGGAACCATGGCAATTATATCCCGGATGGTGAAAACACGTAAATCGGTAACGCTGAGGTACTCTTCTATGCTCTTGTTAGGAAAGAGATAGGTAAATAGAAACACTTACATACTGGCAAATGTCCCTTGTAAACAACATAAATAGATGATGAATGTACATGTGTCTATATACTTGTCATGCAAATGGTATACAGCACGCAAATGTAATCCTGGTCGAGTGAGTCGCTATGTATTCACATGTATTCACATAGTTGGTACAATTTAGATTAATTGTACCGCTTCTGAAATGTTAGGGTTTCTAACATTTTACTGGAATATTAAATTCTCTGCTGGCGAAATTTTTGCACATTAACGAAATATTACCCAGAATCTTCTTAGGAAAACCTTGCTCTAAGCACCGTTTCGTTTTCCCATCTGCTGCATAAGCCTGCATAATCTTGCTCTAAGCACCGTTTCGTTTTCCCATCTGCTGCATAAGCCTGCTGATTTACCAGTGCTGAAATAATGCGCATCTTTATTCTGTTCGGTAAACAGAATAAAGGATAGTACGTAACTATGGTATCAGTTCACCAGAGTCTCACATGGTAGTACAAAACGCTTGAAGCATGCAATGATAAAGTGATCATTGCGAAGGAGAAGGCAACTTGGCATAAAGGTATGGGCATGATACAAATGGACAAGCTTACTGATGCTGAAGCTTCTAACTGCGCATGTGTCATCACATGCGACAGATGACTCACCTGCGGGTACAACGGTTTTGCTATGTACAGACAGGGAATCTTTTCGGCCTTCATGATTTTGTTAATCTGGCGAACAATAGCCGGTGTGGCAGCATGAAGCACACGGAACTGTTTCATATGACACTCCGTTTCCCGTATCTCATAGTAGTTGCGTATGCACCTGAGAGAGAGAGAGAGAGAGAGAGAGAGAGAGAGAGAGAGAGAGAGAGAGAGAGAGAGAGAGAGAGAGAGAGAGAGAGAGAGAGAATTATTAATTGTAGCGTATATAAACATTATCGAATTATCATACAAGCAATAAATTCTTATTATCCTGCATGTGGGACGGCTGTGATGTTTACTCAATCAATTAATCCTCAGATACGGACAGCCGATTAGCAATGTTTGCAATGTTTGTTAAGCAATTACAGTGGTGTGTACATCGGTTCGAGAGGAGATATGGACTTGTGTTGTAATAAAGAAAGCAGTTCGACGGTGTGGAGTCGAAAACTTTATTTGAAACATCACAGTCAAAATTAACAAGCGACTAGCGGCCGATATAGCTCCGCTGTGTTTATGTAGAGAATAACTATTTTTACACATGTTGATGAGGAAGGTGGAAATCTTTGATAGCTCAATGCAGAGGCCAGAAAAAAGTGGCTAAAATAAGCTGCAAAAATACACAATTGAAGATTTCATCATACTTTGAATATATCACATCGGATCATGCCTAAGAACATGTCAACCAAAGCTATCTGATGAGTAGTTTTTTGAGAATAAAATTTTCTGACCAAATGCTCCGAATTTCACTGTCGCCCGTCTTTGCAAGAAAGCTGGACTTGAATGATATCCACAAAACCACTCCTTGAGGGCCACCGCAGCCACACGACTGTATGATGCCAGTATTGACGAAAAACTGATTTGTGAAAAAAACTGGTCACAGAAGCAAGGCGGTTAGTAACTATAAACGAACATCAGACAACCAGCAACACGACATCAGTAGAATTCTACAAGGTCTGTAGTATTGTAAACAACTTTAAGCTTTAGCGCATATCAAGTTTTTGTCGCCTTTATGAAATGTAACCTAGTATTTTTTTCAGATTGTTGCCCAAGTTTGATTTTAAAAGTGTAACCAATAAAATTTGATGTCCATTCGATCAGAAATTACCTACAAGATTTCAGAACAATTCATAATAATTGATAAAAGTTGTTCCAAAATTTTAGCGGGATAATTACAGCACCCAAAGGATTAACATGGTGTCTTCGGAAATGTTCTTATATTTCACATGAGACATAAATGAATTGTACAAAATTAAATGTGAAAATGAACGAAGGCGATCAAATGTATGCAAGTTAAGTAATTTCTGAGTGATTGACGGACAAAGAACCTCTTACTGTGCCGTGCTATCCTTCACATTACTTTATATTAATGTATCGCCACATACCATGAAATATAGTTGGTACATCTTGTCTGTTCTGAAAAGACACTTTTAAAACACGAGTTACCTAATAAAAGCTAAGGAAGACGAAGTGAGACTCTCAGAAAAGTTAAATCTCCGAGTTGTTATTACTATACATATTTTATGAAAATTTAATTTCTCTAAGGATGTACACGAAGGTCTCAAGAATTTGACGCTCGTAATGAGTACATTAGCATTGCTCAGTCATTCAATTTGCATTTGGCGCGAGTGTACAACAACGCCTTCTATGGTCTATAAAGATCTTACTTTGACAGTACAATCTGAAACTATGAAATCCCATAAGGGGCATTTTTGTGAGGAAAAAAAATATTATCTCGTTCGCATGTGGTATTATCTGGTGCGCACGTTAAAGTATCTCGTGGCAACGAGATAGTTTCTCGTGCGCACGTGATAGGAAGTTTCTCGTATTCCTGCTTTTCTCATCCGGTGTTTTGAAACAGTGAAAAAACGTTCACATGGCAGACTATCATCTTACATCGATTGCTTTTTGTTTCTGGATTCCTTCAATTTAAACTGTTTTCTCAGTGGAGTCAAAAGTTACCATGAACATGACTAGACATTCCAATACTTTTATAAATACTTTTTTGTGTTTCAGTATTGAAAATAATCTTGCCAATCCTCTGTAAAATCTATGTGGCCTTCGATCGTCCTATAAGGTTTCATTGTCAGGTTCCCTGACCTATTTCTACCGCTGGCTGCGGTGTAGACTTGGTTCAAGTCGGTGAATTTTAAAAAATAAATCATTTATAATAGTTTCTTTTGTGTCTCTCCTATTTCGTACAAACCTATCCGGAATTTGGCAGCTCACGCCAGGTTTTCCCAGCGATTGAATGCGTCACGTTTGAGTCTGCGCAGTAGTGAGTTAGTTTCTGCCGGATGTGATTCCGGGTGAAACTCCGCTGTATAGCGTTCACTCCACTCATCGCGTTCACCCTACTCATCGCGTCCACTCACGCGCGCGTTTCACATGAAAGCAGAATACAAATCATTGCGTTCACTCCACTCAAACATTCACAAATCACAGACTTGAACCAAGTCTAGCTGCGGTGCTAAACGTGACGAAAATAGGGTCAGGTATATTGTAAGCATGGCTGTCATTGGTCAATAGTACGAGTGCAGTGATTGCGTTGAATTTATTTCCAACTTGCAGCTACCTTCTAATTAAGATTTCGTATGCCTATGGACTCATTTCACCTCCACAGTTTCCGATGCCGACATTGAATGAAAAACGAAAAATCATTTATTTTTGAGTCATTGTCGCATATGCCAAAGGTCACCATGGTCACCAGGTCACGTTTGTGAAAAAAATCATTGACGATAACCGTAATTTCACTACTAAATACAATATTAGAAGAACAGATTCGGAGACTTAAAAGTGAAGCCGTGCAAACAACTTCAATGTTCGATGTTTCGTCATCTAATTTCCGAGCTCGGCACTGTACAGAAATGCAGATCACATGATCTTGTCAGGTGACTGTGCTCATAATATTCAGTCAAAATTCTGACTGAAACGTTAGCCCATACCTGACCCTATTTTCGTGAGCAGCGCAGCCAGCGGTAGAAATGGGGACTAGAAACCAGACTAAAGCTTCATTGTAATTTGTATGGTCGAGGATGTAAACAGAACATTCTAGACGGCGTACTTGCTCAGAACGAATCACTACTGCCCTCGAACTTTCCAATGGTCTCAGGAAAGACATAAAGACATACCTTTTCAAGAAAGTCAACAACAACAGAGTTTTCTTTGTATATTCTAGTTTAATGCAACCTCGCTGTTGAGAACGATACGTTAAAATGTGGCCGTGAACATTTGATAAATTACGCCCTCTACAATTTCATATCACAATTAATTTATTTATCTGGCTCCTTGCCACATTGCACCGGTGTTTGCAATTGCACGACTTGAGCACAGTTCTGTTTTCGGTACGCGACGACGATTATTACACGATATCAATTACAATATCAATTGAATTTCCTGTGTCGCTGATACAATACAAGAACAATCTAGCACGACTAAACTTTGTGACTGCAGGTTTAAGTATAATTGCAATGAACCTACTAGTCATGTTGTACTTATTATGGTCGGGAAATTGATCGAATTAAACACACAGCGTCAATCACGTGTCTGCAACGAAGGAATTCGACTGGTTGTACGTGAACGCCGTATGATCGTTACAGTAAACATACATACATAGGGATTTCGCTGAAGAGCATTTTTTGTTTGCAATACTGTGACACAATGCCTTCGCTAAGTATGACCATGAACTAGCAATCCCTTGGTTATTAATGAAAGTAGAGTGTTCGGTGTCAACAGATTTCATGCATGAGAACGCGTGTTGCGGACAGAATGAATCAGATTGTCGCCGGCCCTGTGCAGCATATGCATATTTAGGAGTCCAAGAAACCTGCACTGTGGGCCCCGCCGATCAGATCACAGTGGCTCTACAATTGCTAATTCCAATATAATAATGACTGATGCTGTAAAACCTTGTTTTGTTTATGAGCTTTTATTTCCTTGTTCTCTTTTTCGCCATACTTTTCCTCACTCTGTTCATAGACCCTCTGTTTTGGGTCCATGTGAAGATAAAATGAAAGTTTGAGAAAGTACGCCCTCTTCAGTTTTACAATCATCTTGCTTGTCTGATTCACTGCCCAAATTCTGCCACTGGTTGCATTCCATAACAAGGTTCGGTAATATCACGATATCAATTGCCATATACATTGAATTTTTGATGCAATACAAGAGCAATCTAATCGTTGACTGCAATGTGAGGGATTGTTGTAGTGACGGTAGCCATGTTATTACCTGACATTTTCGGGAATTTGAGCGATTGAAACATAAAGCGACAATCACTCTATAGTCTTCACGACACAGTCATTCGACTAGCCTAACTAAACGCCTTTTGATCGCTACTGTAAACAGCGTAGGGCTTTTGGGCGTTTGCTGACAATCGAGTCGCGTGACTTTTGTCGGCAAGTGACTGCGACACGATCCATTCGCACACAGGCACGCCCGTGAACTATCAATATTTTGGGATCAAAGTTTAATGAAAAAAATAGAGAGTACGGTGCCTGAGAACGCGATTTGCGGACAGAAAAAAATAGTATTGTCGCCGGACTTTTCATAACATATGAATACTTAGAAATCCAAGAAATTTTCACCAAGGCCCCGCTGATCAGATTACTCGATAAAGCGGACCTGTCACAGCTATATCTAGCACGACGCATACTAAATCCCATTTTTTAGCAAGGGTCAAATAAGGGCAATGGATTTTATATTGTAGCAACCGAGTATATCCTGCGTCCAATCTAGTTGTCTTCTTCAAATATAAAAAAAATGTGTGTGAACCAGGAAATACCCGGATTCATATGCAGCATTAAATCTACGGTGGAAACAAGAAAATCTCAATTAATATTATAACATTAGGAAATCTTCTCATTCAAATTTTGAACTCGTTGTTTTGTGCAGTATACTGACTTGGCTTTGTTTACAATACCATAGATCACTGTGAAAGAGGCATGATTGACGTAGTGGCTTGTGACTCTAAATTAAAACAGCTTGAATATTAAAACTTGGTTTCAAATGTCCAGCTGCCCCTCCCCCCTCACTTTATTACTTTTTTTTGGTGAAAGTCATTTCGGAATGTTATTAAAAATGAGCGGCGGTACAATAAAGCGACTATAAGGCAGACGTTAGGAAAATCAATATCCGTAGTTTTAAGCCCATTTGAGTGACAGTGCAGTTGAAAATGCCTAAGGTGGCATATATACGGGATTACTGTGTTTGTAGCTGGCTAGTGAATCTTGAAGAAGCTTACAAAAATGAAACACCCTAGTTTGATGTACCATTCTTAGAATTGTCTTTACACACGGATAAAATTGCGGAGTAACATTAATATTTGCAAACCGATACCTTTCAGATATTTAATAAAATTTAATTTAATAAAATTTTCATAATGATGATCGTGCGTAGGATTACGAAAGATTTGCTTGTGGGCTTTAATTTTTTTATCTCTTGGATTGTACTTTTCACGTCTGGAAGATTGAGTCAAAAAGCGAGTGTTATCAAAGCAGTTTACACCTGCATGTTAGACTGCAGTTGTGGAAAGCCACTTAATGGACGAAGAGATTGTTGACGTCTAACGCAGTAGCGCACGATTGGCCCTGAGCCGCTGAGGTAGGATCCAATTCACACTTACACCGAACTTTCTTCTCTCTCATTCGACCTTGTTCGGGTCTCGTCCCCTTGCTCCGCTGTACTTTCTGAGTGTCTGCAGTCACGCCGCCGACTCTATCTATAACAAGGCAGTATTGCTGAAGGCAATGAGTACTTGGGCCGTCACAGTGATAGAGTAATTTTGAGGACAATATATACTACTATTCAAATATGGTCTTGAATTTCCTCCTGTCAATGAGGCATTTGATTAACTGGTTATTAAACGAAGCAATGGCATGACAACGGCAAAATATGTCTAACAACTTTTGTGGAATTTGAGGCAGGGGTTCTTTATTTATAGCGGGAATTGCTTAAACTCCTTAAATATTCAAATTACAGCAAATTTCTTTTGTTCTCGATGGTAGATGTCTAATATTTAGATGGGCATATTTAGATTTCTACCCTATAGTTATCCCTATATACCAAAAATCGGACATCCAGCTCTATTGGCTTGCTCAGAATTAGATATGCGCATAATTAATGAGGTACAATATGTGGTGTCATAAGGTGTCCCATCATACCATTTATGAAGGGTGTAGCACTTGTGGTTACTGAGTTGTGGACAAATATATATATTTGAGGTCAAAGGTCATCGAGGTCACGTGACATTTTGTCAAAATAATTGTATTGCTAAGTTATTCCTATATACCAAAAATCAGACCTCTAGCTCTATTGGCGCGCTCAAAATTATATATGCGCATAATTAATGAGGTACAATATGTGGTGTCATAAGGTGTCTTATCATACCAAATATGAAGGATGTAGCACTTGTGGTTACTGAGTTGTGGACAAATATATATATTTGAGGTCAAAGGTCATTGAGGTCACGTCACATTTTGTCATAATAATTGTATTGCTAAGTTATTCCTATATACCAAAAATCAGACCTCTAGCTCTATTGGCTCGCTCAAAATAAGATATGCACATAATTAATGAGGTACAATATATGGTGTCATAAGGTGTCCTTTCATACCAAATATGAAGGGTGTAGCACTTGTGGTTACTGAGTTGTGGACAAATATGTATATTTGAGGTCAAAGGTCATTGAGGTCACGTGAAGTTTTGTCAAACAAATTATACTGTTAACTTATCCCTATATACCAGAAATCAGACCTCTTGCTCTATTGGCTCGCTCATAATTAGATATGCACATAATTAATGAAGTACAATATGTGGCATCATAAGGTGTCCCAACATA
The DNA here is from genome assembly GCF_041260155.1 of Ptychodera flava. Lineage (NCBI taxonomy): Eukaryota > Metazoa > Hemichordata > Enteropneusta > Ptychoderidae > Ptychodera > Ptychodera flava. The sequence goes on along the minus strand of NW_027248277.1, from coordinate 10,164,444 downwards.
CCAAATATGAAAGGTTTAGCACTTGTGGTTACTGAGTCATGGACAATAATGTATATTTGAGGTCAAAGGTCACCAAGGTCACATGATATTTTGTCAAAATGTCTGAGTTATCTGCGTGAACCGATGGACTCACTGATGCACTCACTGACGGATATGAGCCAATCTATAAGCCCCCTGGACTTTATCCGTGGGGACAAAAAAACTGTGTCACTGCATCCTTTAGGCAATATGAATACGATGAGAAACTAAATTTTTATTTTTCTTGGCATCATACATGCGAGTCTATGGAGAACTGCCTTATACATGGGAGTCTATGGAGGTGTAAACTAAAAAGTCCTCTAACACGGCTAAATTTGATAGCATTGTGAAACAAATCGACGTGCATCTGTATGGGGTTGGGTACTTTAGGCGTGAACGGACGGACGGACGCACGGACATGACCAAACCTATAAGTCCCTCGGACTTCGTCCGTGGTGATTAAAAACAACGCAACAGTTATACAGCTACACCGGCGGTAGGTTCACATCCAGAGCCCCGTACGGTCTGCCGCCGTCGCTTGAAAACAATCTCATGCACCCGGCCATATGGGCAGCTGGCCGGATCACAGTCGCTCGAGAGCTATTCAGCTCTGGGACTATTCGCCCCATAGACGAGTATACAGAAGCGAGGTATTTCTCGCTTCTGTATACTCGTCTATGGGGCGAATAGTCCCAGAGCTGAATAGCTCTCGAGCGACTGTGGCCGGATTACCTTACCTAGATGAAATTTTGTCTATAGGCTGAAATTTCGCCGAAGTTTGACAAAATTACATCGATTTTTCAGGTTCATATGCGACATTTTAGAGTTTTGAGTGCAGACAGAAATAAGTTTGAGGCAAACATGGCTGCGACCCCATGTTGACCCCTAGCCCTGCGTACGATGCTATGTGCTACAGCTAACACACAGCATCGTACGCAGGGCCAGCGAGAGAGTTGCCGACATCGACGGTTATTTACGAGAAGTGAATAAAAGACTGTCATTTTTGGAAGCGATCGAGTAGCTGAGGTAGGCTGGGATACGACTTGGGCCCAAGAACGCTGAATTTCGGCAGTAATTTGGCTTTTTACGTCAAGTCCCAAAATGGATTTGAAGTCACCGACCCAACGTACGGGTCTTTGCAGGGCTGTGGTGAGCGGGGCGGTCAGCTGTAGCGGAACACACAGCATCGTACGCAGGGCTAGTTGACCCCAAGTGAAAATGTGTTCGCGATCAAATCTTCCTATATTTTTTTCAGAATTTTCAACAAAATCATTGCTTCTTACATCTTTTGTAAAATATAAAATGCTAAAATAAAACTGCGATGTGCCATGTCTCCAGATTATTCTAAAATATCGTTCGTTGACCGTTCGACGCAAACTTGTGACGCAGTTGAAATTCAATACTGACCGCCAAATAAATGAGACGAGATCAGTCTAGACATCCTCCAAATTATCCAACCATTCGCATTGGAGTTCAGCTCGCTTAGAGTATCATAACATTTTTCGGCCTTTTAGATCGACCCTAATATCTCTCATTTAGGACATAAATACACAAGCTACCTCGACAAAACTTCGTGCACCATCCAAGACCAAACGCACTACAAATCTGTCTTGACGTCATCATCTCCTTACATGGTAATCGGCATACCGTATTTTTTAGCAAAGGGGACACAGAATACGTCGGAGTATTCAGTTTCAAAACGTATTACATTGTGTGATGTTGTCAAAAAAGTCATGTTACTGCAGTGGTATAAATTACAAAACACAAAAGTTCAAATCAGTTTATTTTGGACTGGCTTTACCCAACATTTCATATTGTTTCTTATGCCAGATTTGACCACGTGCTTACTGGCGACCCCTTTTACATGCAAATTTTGTGTCAAATGATGTGTTCCCCTGGAAAAACAAACGTACGATTTCTATATGAAGGAGGCGAAATTTGCCCTCAAGACTCGAAACCACCCCTCATGGGGTGTACCTAGCTATTTTTAACGAGCTTCTCGAATCTGCAGCTCTATTTCGAAATGATGGTCTGGTTTTCTCAGCTCAAGGATAAGTGTTCTCCATCGCTGTGGGCGTAACTATTCTCAACCGGGGTACAGTTTCCAGTCGTAATGTTTTTCATTGTGTCCAGGATATAAAACCTTTCCTTTTCAAACTTTCTCTTTGATTAACACTAATCCACATCTTGTCAGTGATTAAACATGTTTCAAGTTTAAATGTTAAATTCTGGTCTCGAGCCCTCCTGTTCGACCAAACCGAAATTACCCCTCCCACTTTGGCTCGTCCAGTGGGTGTAGCAAGGGTCATGCCATCGCCTAGTAAACGGAGGGTGCATTAATTGTTGCATTTCGATGCACATTTTGATTATATTCAGAAGATTTTGTGGCAAAAACTCAGATAGAGAAGCATTTATATTCACATCTCACTTATTCAAGACTGGCTGAGAGCAGCACTTCCATTCAGTTAACATCATTACGCCATTTATTATGCCAAGAAAGATGAAGCCAATACATTTTGCCCTCCCTGGTCTCAGCCAGAAATGGTTATACCTTACAGTTTTTTCCCACGGAATGAAAACAAATGTACTTGGGCTGAGGCCCAAGTACAATAAACTTCTAGATCTGATACATTACAGAGAGATAATATGCGGTGGTCGTCACACCCCACGTGCGCCTCGAAAGTGAAAGGCTTAAACTTTTAATTTAATTTATTTTTCTTGGGGAAATTTTAATCCATTCTCTTCAAAATCAATAATAAAAACAAGGGTCACAGTGCAACTTTAGTAACCATGGAAACCAATTTCCTTCAATCGCTGTTTATAATTCTAAATGGCTGCCATCCCTGTGGTAAATTCTACGGAAAAACAATTCATTTTCGATTCCCCCCCAAAAAAGGCTGGGAAAATTTTATTGTTGAAGAGCTTTCAAAATGAGCCAACACAAGTGGAAGATAAGAAAAATATTATTGTATAAAATGGGAATCTGAATATTCTGTCCCAGAAGCGAACTCTATTTAACTTAATTAATACAAAGAATGTGAAAAACGGTCATGAACCGCAAACGACCAGAGGGTTCGCATGTTATAATAAGTGCTGGCGTGTGCTTCTTGCCCTAACAAATACACAACCGTTTTAGGTCAGCCTGGACACACGACAACTGCGCTGCCTGGATTTTGGCCGTGATTCCGGAATGCCATTCAAAAGTGCACGGTGACCGAAACACGCCGGCGTTTTCACCGCGTACAATAAATAAAGCGACAGTACGACAGGCGGAAGAAACACTTAAGTTCGTAGCTTTAAGGAAATACGACTTACATTGACGCTGTAAAACCCTGTGACATTATTTTGGCATAACCGTGTTGACAGGCCTAAGACCTGACTTAGCGAGACCTCAAAAAGCTAATTAAATTCGGACCCCTGCGTGTAGGCTATTAAGGTGTATGCATTTACAATTGGCTTAATTGAATTTTTATTCTGTGGGCCGATATTTTTCAGATATTTGATTTTGTGGAGTGGTTAGAAACGCGCTTGTTCGCAAGAATTCACTCCCAAGTCCTGACAGGCATTTGTTCACTAGTACGTCTCAGACAGTAGCGCACTACCGTGACTGCTGCGTCAGTGTTGGCAGGATCGCATTCAAATCAACAGCACTGCGTAAGTTATGGTGGACCACAGTTGTAAATGGAATAGTGCTGCTAGTGTTTGTCATTTATGTAATGTAGTAATAATTATTGCATCAAAACAACCGGAGATTTTGGTTCTCCTGGCGACGGGTCAGTGGACACATGCATTGAAAAACCGATAGCCGATTGTCTGTGTGAGGTGTACAGGTACGTGTTGTTCTGTTCACATTATAGTCTATTTGTTTAAACGTCGAAAACGGCGTGAGTATAGCGGAAAATCTTTGTATGGCCAACGGATTCAAAAAAAAACGCTTAAATCTCTGTTTAATTCGCTTTTGTGCAAGCACGAGTGGCTTCACACCCCAGGTTTGAAATTTGGAACGAGGTTATCAATCGGCCATAAATTGTGGACATCCACATCTCCGCCCAGGCTATTCGGACATTTAAAGACATCGTTATGATGATTTTACATTTTGAACGAGAAAAAATAAAAAGGTGACGGATTATAGGAACAGCGCCCAGAACACTGGATAATTATGAGACAGACAGACAGACAGACAAACAGATAGAGACAGAGCTTGCTAATAAGTGTTAATATACGCCCTTAAATTTAGCATTATAATATTATTGTAGGTAGCTGTGGAAACAGCAAACAGCTTTTACAAAGTATATTTATCGATGACGTATTGACAGAGTTCAATCGTTTTCTTCATAAGATGCAAATTTAAAACTGATGTGATGCAAACTCATTGGATACGATTTTGACCACGCCCAAATATCTGAACAGGTATTCACGAAAGCAACCAATTACCATTTACCCGACGCTATAAATGCTGGTTAAGAGAGCGTGCCATTTCAGTACATCCTTACGAGAACGACTGTGAAGATGGGTCGGTAAGCACATTTCAAATTTTGCATTTTAACCGAACGGCGAGACGAAGTGAGGCCAACTGAAAACCGATTGTCCTTATACTAAATCTTAGTTGCCATGGATTAATTGTTTTGACGGTAATAATTTGAACACAATACTATAATGTTATTTTTCTTCCTATTCACCTAATTTTTAACATTTGTCTTGGTCTTTGTCCTCTTCCAGATTGAACAGTGCCCGCTTGTTGTGTGTTCTACCGATACTTTTCGCTGTCTTGCATTGGAGCCATGGAGAAGGTGAGTTCCCAGCTTAGTTTGATTAAACCATAGACCCTCAAGAAAACGTGTTACGAAGTAAAAAAATTTAAGTTCAAAACCTAGTGGCTAATGTGCATTCTTCAAGCGACATGCAAATTAGCTTCCACGTACGTTTATCTGTAATATCATCTATATTGATGTATTTCAAAGTAACAAGTTGAACTTTAATATTTTGCCTCATTGCCTACGAAAACTAGCCGATTGCGAATAATTGGTGAGTCAGAATCTTCAGTAAGTACAGAGTTAATGTAATCGATTGATTGAGTGAGTCTAATGTATTGTAGCTCCAGACATAGTGATAGACGGTTATGAAATAACCTGGCTAATCCTGCTGATATAACATACAACACATCGACGGACAGTTTGAACTCTGCAGGTGGAAATGTTAAAAGAATTAAGATACAATTTGAGGATTCGTCTAGCAATAAAATTGGAACAGAACAAACAGCGGGTGACAACGCCCCTACAGGTTCAAATCCCGTTACGGTAAGGGAGCTTTCAGTAATTACAGAGGGGTGGGCCGGGGGAATTTCGCGCACACCTGTACCGTAAAATGTGACCCTCCCCCCTATCCTCCTGTCTAAAATGTGACCATCCCCCTTGTCCGAATTCTAAAACTTGACCTCCCCCACCACTGCGGTATTCTCCCAAGGAATAAAAATAATAGTATCAGCTAATTTACATAACAATTGGTTCAATTGTTATGTTAGGGACAAATTACAAAGGGGAGGGTTGGTGTTTTTGGAGGGACAGTCGCAATTTATCACGCAAGAAATTTTGAAGAGATATGGTATTTCATACATTTGAGGGAGGGTCACCATATTTTGTGCAACTATAAGAAGGCAAGATGTGGCTGATTTAGTGCTTCATCCAAAAATATCAAAGCATAATACATGGAGTCTATCAGGCAAATTATTGACAATTTACTCCCACAAAACATGCTATATCTGTATTTTATATATGTTTGATAATGTATTTAAATGTACTTTGCTTGAATAGGGAAGTAACATGTGCATTTGTGTACAAGAAACTGATTTCTGAATTTCATCTAAAAAGTTGGTTCACTATCCATGGTGTCTATGATGAAATTATGAATATCTTTTCCAATCCAAAATTAGATAAATCTGTGCATTTATGTATGCTTGATTATTAAGATCATTGTTCTTGATTAGACTAGAGTGGTTACAAGTCAATGGTTGTGTAAGAAATTTGATTTTGGAATTTCACTGAAATGTCGATTCACTATGCATTGGGGTCTATGATGAAACTATGAATAATTTTTTTCAGTACAAAATTAGATAAATCTGTGCATGTATGTATGCTTGATTATTAAGATTATTGTTCTTGATTAGACTAGAGTGGTTACAAGTCCATGATTGTGCAAGAAATTTGATTTTGGAATTTCACTGAAATGTCAATTTACTATGCATGGCGGTCTATAATGTGTACGTATTTTGTTGGTGATTTCCTATTCAGGAAATATCACATGCACAATCAAAGTTTTGGCCATAAAATCTGCTTCTGTCAAACGTGACCCTCCTCAAGATAGGTTTATAAAAAGTGACCCTCCCCCTTGAACTGTTTTCTAAAAAGTGACCCTCCCCCAATTCCCCCGGCCCACCCCCTGTAATTACTGAAAGCTCCCTAACACAAAGCCCTGCCCATCTCATTTTAATTGGTCGAGTTGAAGCATGTGACTTACCAAGAACAGTAATGGTTCGTTTACATGCCATTGAATATGAATAATTATATTGACAACTCACAGTTGATCGCAAACATCGTAACTTCAATTATGATTTGTACAAAGATCATAATGAATCATAAAGTAAGATGGAGCACTTATGGGCCAAGTTTAGACAATTTCCCCCGAAAATCTTTGGATTTGTACACTTTTTACAGCCTGCGTGACAGTGCGTCGCGTATTGCACTAGTGACAAAAACGCTGAGCTCGCATACAGCGCAGTTCGGTGGATACAACACTCGTAAAATCACCGTCCCTCCACTCACAGTGGGTGGAGAAACGGTTGGGTAATATAAGTTCTTGGGCGCCGTTGACTTTCAACTTTTGATGCGAGAAACCGTGTTCGGAGTTTGGAACCGCTTCTGATAAAGCAGGTGGCAAACACTGTTCAGCTGCAGGTAAAGTCGTATTGAATTATGCACTTAACCCTCGTGATGTTTCATGGAAAGAATAAATTCGCTGACAACAGTGTAAACTTCAAACTAAGATATTTAGTCCGATTTTTGTGTCCACCGACACATCTTTCATTTTCATAGTGTAGAATACTGGATAAATTAGCTAACATCACCATCTTTACGTAAGGTTCCATGTAGCATAAATTCCAAAATCTTTAACTCGGTATTTGACAAAAACAACTGCGCTACACTTACATACTATTTGCAATGTTTTCAATACCTTGTGCAACAAAATTTGCATATAATTAATATTAACAATGGTGAATTTTGAAGTTTTCAAACTGCAAAATTGTCACTGTGAACATGTCGACGGTGCAACGATGTTGCGCTCGCATGAAGAGAAGTCAACTCGCTTATTAACGTAACCAAGCGTTAAAAATTTTGTGTTGAATACTTACTGTAATTCCGAACATGTTCGGAAGTTTACTGTTTTGTCCATTTCATTTATCAACGGCGACATTATTGGAAAATTAATTTGTCCGAGTAATCTGCTTTTCGTATTGTAGATACCACTTCTAATGATCCAACTGGACAAACAGCTACAACAAATGCCACTACAAAAGAAGGCAAGTAATTTTTAAATTCAGACAGAGTGTTTCTAGTACTATGATCATGATATTTCAACAATTAAACTTTTGGCAGATTTTCAGATATCCATTTCTTAGTTCTGTACAATGTCAATTTCCGAGGTAAAGAAAGAAAGCACCGGCACCAGTAGCTTTCATTCTGAGGGAGATGAGACTCTCTCTCTCTCTCTCTCTCTCTCTCTCTCTCTCTCTCTCTCTCTCTCTCTCTCTCTCTCTCTCTCTCTCTCTCTTCTCTCTCTCTCTCTCTCTCTCTCTCTCTCTCTCTCTCTCTCTCTCTCTCTCTCTCTCTCTCTCTCTCTCTCACACACACACACACAAATTAAACTGTAAAATCGATGCTTGTATTAATTTTTCATGCGATGATGGAAGTGTTTGAACTTGCGTATTTAGGATTGATCCAGATCTACCCATTTGTACTGATTGAAATGTACATATTTTTCTGAAGGTGACAGTGGTGCCGGGACAGCGTACCTGAAGTGGTCGGTGCTGATCATTCTTGTTCTGGTAACACAGGCTCTGCTCGGCAATTAAGTGGCAATAGATGCAACAATGTAAGTACAAAACGTTTCTTTGTGTAGTAAAATAGCCAAATCACTCTTGATTTTGTGTTCTCATATACACTCTGCTTACTTTTTAATTTGTCTGACTCAAGGCCAAGAGAAAGATGATTAGAATTTCATACAGAAGAAAAAAGATTACAGGGAAGGTATAAATAAGCCAGAATATCTCTTCTGTCGATTTCTTTTCGAAATTATTTATAATGCAAGCTCATTCTTAAGTATAGCTTCAACGAGTGTACTCCATTGTGTATATTCCATTTCCCCTGGAGAACCAATATGTTCTCAAGGACACTTTAAACTTTCGTCTTTAAATAAAAGATTAAACACCAGCATTCATCAAGTATTTTCAAAAGTGAGTCAAATATTCAGACATTTGACAAATCGAATTAAAACCATCGGTCATTTTTTCCTGATTTCTTTAGCTTTGAAATTGCATGCCTTTTTTCGCCTGCCAGTTTCCGAGCTTAAAGATTGCGGAAAAATTGACTTCAAATTTTGTCGACAACTGAGCACATATTGTATTGTATAATCGTAATTTTTTTTTCTCTGGGGCAGTGAACGAATGAAAATATACTGATGAATGCATTTTTCCAGGTGGCACGATACAACGTTTCAAGAAGAACTTCATTTCCGAAATCTTCAGGAGAAATACAAGATCACGAGAGGCAACAATTTATGACTGTCACATCAGAAATAAGTTGAATTTTCAATCGCTGTTGCAGTTTTCATTTCCCTTGGGGTCATCTCTCGACACAGCCGAGTTTTTTGTATTTTGTGTGGTGTCTGTGAGGCATTTTAATACTACAAACGACATTTTCTGTAGATGCAGTTTTGTTACATGGCTCTCTGTTTGTGGATGACGTCAAACGCGATTCTTTCAGCAAAATTATCGTTCCCTTTTTAGAGTGACTCCGTACTCGTGATTCAGACTGCGTAGAAGTGAAACATCTTAACTATGTCAAAGTTTTTACAGGAATTTGGCATACGTGTGTTGTAATCACTCGTGAGTTTCTGATGTGACTTTATTGTTATTTTTGACCAGCTAAAACCTTTTGGTGCTTTTGTGATACAACCCTGGACAGCTATACAGCCACATGACTGATAGAGTTAAATATAGTATGCATTTAGTGATGTTCGGACCTGAGCTTTGTTACCAGTGTCCATGAGGACCTATATTCCACAAAATCTAAGAATACGATGGTATGGCTTCAGGGTTTATTTTGCAAAGCAAAAGGTCATCAGATTTTAAATCATACGGTTGTACGATAGACACAATTCTGTACTCTTCAGTTCGAGCATTCAGGTGCTTGAAATGACATGGTTTCTAGTTTGTAGTTTCTTCTGTTGAAATAAAAATATTTTCATCAAACTAAAATAGTTTGATTGTCTTTAACAGAGCACATCAATGTTTCCTTGTTTATGAGTTGTCATTGAGGAAAAAATATCTATGGTATAGCACGATATTTTCTAGCTGTCCTCTTGAACTTTTGAACAGTCTATAAAAAATGTACAATAACGCTTGTAGAAAGGCGATTTGTGCTGTATATGACATCAGGCTAAAGATAAACTTTATAATCCTCCATGAATTTGCACCTTTACCAGAAACGCTTTTTACATTTAAACAACGTTTTATGTCGAAAACTCAGAATATCGACAGGATTTTGTTAACAACAGAAAAATCGTAGCTAAACAACCGATTTGAGACTGAAATTGACAAGGTGCAAGCTCTATCTTTAGCTAAAACACTGTTCGGAATTACGCAGAGGATTGACACGCAGGGAAAGCCACCAAAAGTTTGTAGTGCGCATGGGCAATCGTTTCCTTATCGGCGAGAGGAGAATGAGCTGGTCCACGTTTTTCTCGTAAGCAGGGGGGTGGGGTAGGAATCGGATGGGAATTTGGTGATTATCATTTTCTTGCTCAGGGGGTCAACTAGCTGTGGGTGGGACTCAGCTGTTGCTGCCAGTTTTTAAAAATTCTTCGATTGGCGTGAGATCCGTGTCAATGGAGATGGGATTTTTGACACTATATGATGAAACCCCGGATTTAAGGATTTAATGTACATTCCAGTGCGATCGCGATCCTTCACACATTGAGTAAGACTTACGGTTGTGCGCTTGTTAAATCTATATGGAAAGGTGATGGCACTGTCATTTCCTTTACAACGAAATGGACTGAATCCGTTTTGTTGTAAAGGAAATGACAGAAAATTTCGGAAAATGAGGTTATTAAACAAATTTAATTAATATTTATGGTAATTGACACCGAAAACGTCAATTTATGTAAAATTTGCCGCAAGGTACAGTATGTTCCGGCCAAAATTCACTATTCTGACTTATGTTGGGAGCAAATGCAGATATCTTGCATATCATATTTTCTCTTTCTCGCCAGTTTCCGTATTGTTTTGAAATGTCCACGATATGTTCCTGAGGTGACACTTCATTGTATTTAAGTGAAATTTGGTATTCATTGCTTACAATAAAATATAGTTAGCTGATATTGTCCGTGTTGAAAAACCTCTTTCCCAGGTGGTATGAACATCAGTTAATAAAGGAAAGCTAAGAACTTAGAGGAGGGAAGACTTTCGTGAAAGTTAGAGGTCTGAGTTTTTGTTACCGTAACGGTACATATTTAATCGAGTTGTGTTTCTCGAGATGAATGTACACGAACGTCTGAACAGCTTTACCCGCATTATGAATTATGTACAATGTACAAGAACGCTCTCTGTGTCCCATTACGACTGAGGATGTACCTCCACAGCTAACTATGACAGCACTATCTAAAACGTTTCTTTTCCTACTTTTTTCATCCGGCGTTTTGAAACAGTGAATAAATCATTGACTTGTGGCCGATATCTTACATTGATAGATTTTTTGCTTCTTCGTTCCTTCAATTTAAACATTACATCTCAGTAGAGTTCAAAAGCTACCATAATAAAATTGGGAGAGCTTTACACTAGGCATTCAAATAGTTGTATAAATACTTGCTCCAGTTTTGAAAATGATCTTGCCAATCCTATGTATAAATATAATCTCTATGACCTTCACCCGTCCTATGCTATGTGGATACACAGGCTGCATACACCAAGACATCAATCGGCACACTATAGAGATATACATATTCGATACTAGGAATATTTGAGAAATTACGCCCTCTACAACTTCATATCATAATTATCTTGCTAATCTGAGCCGTTCATTTGTATGCCTTCGCTCTACCACCGCTCTCCCTCCCGCCCTCTCTCTCTCTCTCTCTCTCTCTCTCTCTCTCTCTCTCTCTCTCTCTCTCTCTCTCTCTCTCTCTCTCTCTCTCTCTCTCTCTCTCCTCCCTCCCTCCCTCCCTCCCTCTCCCTCTCTCTCTCTCTCTCTCTCTCTCTCTCTCTCTCTTCTCTCTCTCTCTCTCTCTCTCTCTCTCTCTCTCTCTCTCTCTCTCTCTCTCTCTCTCTCTCTCTCTCTCTCTCTCTCTCTCTCTCTCTCTCTCTCTCTCTCTCTCTCTCTCTCTCTCTCTCTCTCTCTCTCTCTCTCTCTCTCTCTCCTCTCTCTCTCTCTCTCTCTCTCTGTTCCTGTCTCATTGAGACGTGAAAGCCAGTGCCTTGCTCAAATAAGAAAATGAATGAGTTGGTTTTCGGAAAACTTTGCGAATAATTTACGCCATCGGACATGATGGGGAAGCTCTTTGTGAATATACATCGAGACTTATTCCATTACCATTGTCTCTCGGAACATGGTTACTGAAAAACATGTGCCAGAGGACTCAAGTAATATTCACAACCCAGTGTCGATGCCATCAATATCATCATGATCCATTTATTTGTACAGAACAGCTCACACGCGTGTGTGGACGTTGACGCCAATTCCTGTCAGAAACGCATCTGGAGGCCGTCCATCATTACCTCTTTTTCCAGCCGATAATTGTGTCTGCTCCTATAGCATATAATGGCGTATTTGAATTAGGAGTGACATACATAAACAATTTTCTTAATATCCCATAAATGTTTAAACACTACCAGGTGCTTTAAATAAAATTCATTGTTTGCCGCCCGCGTGCTGATAGGTTTCAGAGAAAATTAATAAAACAAACAAAATGTTAACTCTTTTAAAAATGAAAATATTATTTTTCCAAAAGATACCAAATTAATGGTTACGTTCCGACAACAAGGTCATGTATGCCATGCCGATAATATCATTGGATTTTTTAGTATCGCTGATGAATCAAATGAGCAATCTAGCATGACTAAGCTTGTTGACTACATTAAATGGATTTTGCATTTAAGGTTGCCGTGTGATTGCCAGACATTGTCGGGAATTATCGCGAATTAAACACAGAGCGACAGTTACCTATAGCCTTTACGACGCAGTCATTCAACTAACCAGAAGTAAACGCCTTGTACTCGCTGCTGTAAACAAAGTAGGCCCGGGCTTTCGCTGACAATCGAGTCGTGCGACTTTTGTTTGCAAGTGACTGCGACACGATCCATTGGCACACAAACACTCCTATGAGCTCTCAATTTTTTTGGATCAAAGTTTAATGAACGTAGAGTGTACAGTGTCGACACATTTCATGCGTGGGAGTGGGTTTTGTGAACAGAAAAATCCGGACTGTCGCCGTCCCTTTTTATTACATATGAATATTTAGGAATCCAAGAAACCTCGTCATGTCAGTTTACTCAGTAAAGCCGGCCTGCCATAGCTATATGACATATGCTAAATCCCTTTATTGATAGCATAGCGCAGCCAACGGTGAAATAAGGCGCAGGATCTTATAAATACTTTGGCAGCCGAGTATTTCCAGCATCCAAACAAGTTTTCGGTTTTTTCTCCTATATATAAAAAATACAATTCTCTATTTGAACGAGAAACGTCCGTTTATTCATAGGCAACATAATGTCTACGTTGGAAACAAAAAGTAGAAAACTATTAGAATTCTTAACATCAAAAAATCTGAACTCGGTGTTTCGTCAAGTATACTGTCTTGGGTATGTTTACTCTGCCATGGAGCCCTGAGGAAGAAGCGTGATGGACGTAGTCGCTTCTGACTCCAGAACAGATGGTTTTAATATTAAAACTTGGTTTCAAAAGTCCAGCTACTCATTCCCACTTCAATCGTTTTTCTCACAAGCGTACCTGGTGTACAAACCACTGAGGTAAGCCAATACGGCTCCAGATGCCCTGATTGTGACCGTCATTCCACAATGTTATTCAAAAGTGAGCGGCGACCGGAAGGAACGGCACCCTCGCAATGTACAATAAAGGAAGTCACTGTACTACAGACGATAGGAATATCACAATCCATAGCTTTAATGCGATACGAGGTACAGGGAAGTTAGCAATGCCCACGGTGGAATATTTACGAGATTAATGTGTTTGAACCTAGTTGTCACTTGCTTAGTAAACCTTTGAGACGCTAATAAAATTCGAACACCGTAGCTACATGTAGCGTTGTTAGAATTGTCTTTACACACGGATAAAATGGGGAGTAACGTTAAAATTTCAATTTATAAACCAATACGTTTCGGATATTTGATAAATTTTTCATAAGAGTGATTGAGCGATGGAATTTGAACGTGTTTGTTTGACGGCTTTTATTTTTAACGCTCGGATTGTATTCGTCAAATCGAATGTTGAGGTCAAAACGCGATTGATGCCCAAGCAGTCACGCTCCACGCTAGTCTGGAGCTGTGGTAAGCCGACGAATATATTGTTGACGAATCAGGCGTAGCAACTATGGTCTGAGCGGTAGAATCCGATTCACTGTTATACACACGTACTTTATTCTATTTTATTCAACCTCTTTCTTGCGTCGTCCCCATGCTTCACTGTTCTTTATATCTGCTCTCGTTCTTTGTTTTCCTTCATCCCTGTCTCGTTGAGACGTCGAAGGAAATGCCATGCTTTATTATCAAATTGAACGAGATCGATTTTGAAAAGTCTTTACGACTGTACGCTAACTAGAAAAATACTAGAGTACTCGCATGATTTTAACAACCCAGTGTGGTAAATGCCAACCAATATTATGATCCACTGTACAGAACAACCGTCATGCGTGTTAGGCAGACAATTTCTTGTCGGAAACGCATCACAGTGGAGGTTTTTCATCGTTACCCTTCTCTTTCTCCTCTATCTACTTACGTCTACCTTTAAGGCAGTATTGGACCACAGCCGTTTCATAGGCGTTTTAATGGCCTGTGTATGAACGGCACTTTATAGTCGCAAACGGCGAGTTTCTACATGGAGTGGCATAGGTGAAGATGAGCAAAGATTTTGCGAACATCTGTACGAGCACGTCGAAAGTGAAAGACAAACACTTTTAATCGATTTTCTCTCACGGAAAAAAATCAACCATTCTCTTCAAAATTGATAGTAAATCAGAGGCCGTCTTGCAAATTTTGGGACCAGAGAAATAAATTTCCCTTATACGCTGCTTGAACTTCTAAATAATCATATTTATTGACAGCACTTTTCTGAACGACCACTTAAACTTGAATGAGTTCATTTTAATGTCTCTGAGTAAAAAACAAATAACTGTAGAAAATCGAAAATTATATTTTGGGTTAACACAAAATGGCGGTCATTTTGGAATTTCAAATATCGATATACGTCAGGTAGTTTGCTTTGCTTGTACCAAACTTTGCAATGCAATCCAAGATTTTTATTCTTCATTTGATAAGGTTGAAAGTTTCATTAAGGAAATACCAAGCTATTGATATTGCTATTGTAACACATGTTTTGCAGTGACTGTCTCCTCTCGTTGAAAACTGATGTATCGCTCGAAATTGTCAATCCGTACTTCAGTAGTGTACCACGTTATCATTCATTAAATCACCCATATCAAAGCCATCCGATGGACACGCTCGTCTTCCATGAAGTAGTTTCGCTTCGTGTTTGTTCATTTGCCGAAGTGGATGTCTAGCCCTTTCAGCTCTGATGAACGATGTGCTTGTTGTAAAGATAACAGTAGAAGGCAGAACGTTTCACGTGATGTGCAATTCAAGGGAGGGTGGGGCTCTCACTGTAATCCTGTGTCGTGCTAGGTTATAACACTTTAAGCCGTGCCTAAAAAATATAATAAACTGAATTTATGATACCTGCCTATAACAGACACGATACCCATACATCATTTCACAGTCTGTTTGGTTAGTTGCCTAGAGAGCAGAAAAACAACTTTAAACATACATGTCTATGTCTATTGGTTATTCTCAATGTGTTCCGCCTGTCTGGATCACGTGATCACTCACCCACCAATGGTGTGGTGAAAAGTTCAATATTTCAATGCCATGTGTCTTAACGTGGTTCGATATAAACCGATCAAATCTCTCGAAACTGGCCAGTTGCTGCTTCTTAAACTTTCAGAACATCATGGGTGTCAGGTAAGACTCGTTTCTTATTCCGCAGATTGTTACCCAACGATTTAAATTCTCAACACTCATCGGTTTCAGACAGATAGACAGGTGCATTCAATTTGCTAATGTCCCTTCAGAACATGATCTCTAAAAAGTTCTGTTAGTAACTGTACAACAGTCGTTACACCGATTTTCTTAATCATCGGGTCAAAATGATAATCGCTCCTTTAAAGTGACAGCGCATTTCCCAAGTAATCAGCCATTGTTTCAGTATTTGAAAATAAATTGCAGTTAGCTTGAAACAACCAGAAGATGAAGCCAAACCAAAAACAGTCGATATCATATCTCGTATCATGGCCGCTGTAAATTGTTGAAGATAACAAATACACTGGTCATGAATAAATAAGGTTTTTGTGGGCTAAAATGAAGTGTAAAGTCGGCGACAAAAAAGGCGCCAACGTGTTGTTGAGCCAAGATATGTGCAAAAAGTAAGAAATGTATAATAATTAAAATTGAATTACTTTTTCTCCAATTGAGCTTGTTCATATTTTTTGATTTCCTTAACAGTGTACTTGTTCGATGTTCCCTCTTGATGCTCTGTTTCGTGTTTGTCTCTAAAGCACAAGGTAAGGCCACTATGTGTTGACGTTTCATTACGGCTTTCACAATTTGAAAGGTAATCAGTTGTTTATGAATTCGATACAAGATTATTTAATATAGAAATGACGATTTTTGTCGGATCTCATCGAATTCTTCATTCAATAAAATAATTTTAGGATATTTACTTTGTTATAAGCATCACATTTGCAACCAAGACCATAAAACAAAGAATGAAACTTGAAGACTTGGTACTCTGTTTCTTCTGATTCTCTATTTATTTTACAGAGGTTGAAGTCACGTCACTGTCGATCACAAATGCTGCCTCTGTAACGTATACAGCCGGAGGAACAGGCCAGACTATTACTGTAACACTCGGACTTAAAGAAAATTCCAACCCTGGAACCAACGGTGAAGTCACAGCTATCAATGTGTACTTTACGAACAACGCAGACTTAAGAGACGCCCAAATTGTGAAATCAGACCCCGTCGTCCATACTTTGGAGACACCCGTAGACGTAACAGCCGGTGATACCGGGTCGATTACTGGTGAAGAAATCACAGGCATTTTGATAGACGTTGAGAACTGCCAGGTGTACTCCCATGTCTGTGTAGAAATCACAGCAACGGGTGATACAGACGATTCGGACGACTTTGAATGTTTAATCTTCGGCACAACTGTTGGCACCGAAGCAGGAACCAGAGTATGCCCAGGTATAGCTACAGTTATGTTATTTTCATCATTTCCCATTTTCATGAGAAACATAATGCCACCGTGTCTCTTCCCATCGTGAGCAAATTTGAGTATAAAAATGATTTTCACTGACCTTGCAGTCACTAGAATTGACTTTGACACCACGCTGTATGTATATGCTTATTAGCTCCGCATTGGATTATTCTGAGGCACTCATGCTTTTTCTGGTTTCCAGAAAATTTAAATGCGTTCTCGAATTTGAGTTGCTCACCTCTTTTAACCTGAAATTACAAGTCTTACCAATGAATGCCTGTTGTTGTCCTTGCAATGTACTGTCCAGTATCCAGCGAAAACAAGTCCCGATTTTTTCAATTTCCTTTTCGTTCTCATGACGACGAGGGCAGTGTTAACTTCAGGTTAAAGAATAAACTTTCCTCAATATTTAAAGAGGCTCCTGGAAATAAAACAATTCCGAATCATCCCAAACGATAACGACGCCTACTTAACTCTCTGTCAAAATTGTACAAGCTCGTGTCAGCACGGAATCGAGATCGACGAAATAGAGGACTGTTCCTCTAGGTTGTGCAATGCCAATCGATCATAAATTAATATTACCTCGCTACGTCGGGTATACAATTTTGAGTTTCAGCTGTTGAGATTGATAATAAGAATACATCCTTCTCGAGGCATTTCAAAGTTCTTCGTGAGAGTAACATGTAGTGCCTTATCCAGTCTTTACAGTGAAAGTTGTATTTGAGACAGAGTGCGCTACGTGTATAGTTGCTATACGAAACGTTCGAAACCGAGACTTGCCTTGCTTTGTGTCTTGAACCGAATCATCAAACCGCTGTTATCTCATTGAGAATGAATACATCCCTGCATGATGTGTTCGCCTAATGTAATCGGCTGCTCATAGAACAAGCTCTCAACCTATACAGAGTGTTGCAGGAAGCTCAGATTTCCTTATCGGTTTTACGCCTACAATTCTCATTCCGTAAAAAAAAAGCTAATGATCACAGAAAACTTACAATAACTTATTCAATAGGCCATTCGCTTTATACGGTAGCCTATTCTTTGTATTGAACTTGAGCTCTGTAGCAATATACAGCCTAGCAACCACAACATTTCTATTTATTTGCAGATATTGCTGCGTCTGCTTTCAGTATCTCTAGTCCTAGTCCTTCAACCATCACTTATGACACAGCTGATGACACAGACATCGCCTTTGGGATCAGTGCCGCCGCGACTGATGGAGCTGGGACCGTTACTGGAGTAAAGCTCTACTTCACCGACAGTGATGACTACGACACAGCTAGTACTACATCGGTCGCCTTCGACGCTGGTAACGTAGCCTCAACCAGCGTCGCTGACGGTACAACTGAACCTATCGCCGGTGCCACCGCGTCCCTGAAACTGGACGCTGCGAACTGTGACGATTACACACACGTGTGCGCAGTTCTTCAAATATCATCTACCGACACAATCACCACAAACAACGATGTCTGCATCGAGTTTGGAACAGAGACAGCGGAAGCTGGCTCGAAAAATTGCACAGGTCAGTGGAGACAAACTTTACTGGCTGCTATTAATTGTGAAGACACGTGAAATGTGAAGATGTATCCTGGACTTGTTCGGCAATGTATTCCTAATTTTTCTTTGGTCTTTCTTTACTTTCACCAGCGGGAGACACTAGCACTGAAACATCAACTGCCCAAGGTAACTGTCAACGAAGTATGATCACCAATTTAGAAGTGAACATTCCTCCAATTTATCAATTTGAAAGTAAATTCCAGAATAGTGTAAATGAGGTTTTCATTCCCCGTCCTTTGCATGTATAATGTTATGATGAATTTACCAATCTATACTTTTTTAAATTTTATTTTATTTTATTTTATTTATTTTATTTTATTTTATTTATTTTTATTTTATATTTTATCAAATTAATCGAAATTACGTCTCGTAGTGCTATTATTGTACACAAAACTTAACACTTAAAAATAAGATCTTTGCTGTGGCTTTTAGATCTTAACTATAAGTACGTCTCTTAATTTCTCTTTGGTCTTTCTTTACTTTCACCAGCGGGAGACACTAGCACTGAAACATCAACTGCCCAAGGTAACTGTCAACGAAGTATGATCACCAGTTTAGACAGTAAACATTCCTCCAATTATCAAAATAAATTCCACAAAATTGTAAATGGGGTGTTTCATTCACAGTCCTATGCATGTACATTGTCACGGTGAATTTACCATATATTTTTATTTGTCAAATTCATTTGAAATTACTTCTCGTAGTGCTATTATTTTACATAACTTAAAAAATCAGACTTTTGTTGTAGCTTTTAGATCTTATCTAAGTACATCTCTCTTGAAATATCCAACTGGTAACTAGTACCATATTTGTAATCTTACATTAATCGGCATTAAAGCTTTGTCAATACTGGCGAAATCTGTGCTCTACCGTCATCACTCGAGACACGCTGTGTCTGATAGAGAGTGTGATCGTAAACGCGCTAACCATTACAAGTTCGTATGTTGCATTGAAAACAAAAATAACTCTACCAACCGACACCGTGAAAATACCGTAATTCTTTACTAACGCGACTAAATATATCAAATGTGGTCGTCAGCTTCTGAGTTGCAGCGAGATTTCGTCGTATATATCGAAGGCAAATTCGTCATACTCGTGAAAATCACTATTTCCCCTTATAGTCTGTTTTAGTTTGGTAAATAATCTAGACATCTGCAAATCAGGTAAAATGACAGTCTACAAACTAGCTGGTATTAACAAAGCTATGTAACCTGCTTTAAAGTAGTGTGTGCCTCGGGACAGATATTCGAACTCTCAACACTTTAAAAATCTTTTGTGGTCTACCAGTTGTTGGAGCTTATTTTAAAGCTATCGATGTATGAAATATTTTCACCCTCCAAGTTTTATAAAAATCTTCAAAAAATATTTTGAGGAGAGTTTGAGCAAACGTCTCGAGGCTTTCAAGTCCGAGGCGCGTACTACTTTAATGTTATATCATTGACCGCATCGGGAGGAAAGCAGATTTGACACAACGTTTCAAGTTGAAGCACCGACTGTTCTTATGAGAGTATTCTGAAAGATTTTATTGTTTTCCAATTAATTCCACCTTAATAATGCGACGTGAACGTGCCAATCGTTTTCGAACGGTCTATTGTACATTCATATTCTGGATTTTCTTTATTGAGAAAAATGGCAGGTCCGAGGATCCCTACATGTATCATGAATATAGAAATAACGGACGACGCGCTGACCAAGCAAGCCAAGCAAGCCTCGCCCATTAATTTTTGGCTTTCCTCTCGCCCGCGCGGCCCATAAATAAACGTTAATGGTCAGCGCGGAGTCTGTTATTTCCATTATATTATCAACGAACCCCCCAAAACCGTCAAAATTTACGAAAATTTCCCGTGCGAACGACAACGGGGCCCATAACCTGTCAGTGAGTAGTGCGCGCGCTCCAAAAATTTTGCAAATCCGAAGATTGTTTTGAAAAAAAGCGTCTAAACTTGGCCCACAAATGCTCCATTTTATTGTGTGGTTGATTAAGAATTTTTTACAAAATACAATTTTCATGCTAGCTGTAAAGTTACTATGTTTACGATATTGTTCATATTCATGGGCATGAAAACAAAACATAAATGTGTATTTTTGTGGGTAGTCACGTGGTTCAACTCGACCAATTAAAATGCGATGGACAAGGCATGGTAATATAATGATGTTTTATCAAAGCAAAATTCACAGCTTTCACTCGATTATGTAAATGTTATTTGAAATTTGCCATAAGATCAGTATTTCATATGATTTCGTATACGTGTGTTAAAACTCCTTTCTCTCAGTGTTACTATTACAATTCAGTTACACAGTAAAAGTTTTTTTCTCTTTTTTTTACTCCCATGTTGATAATTTCTGGATGCAGAAGCAACAACACCTGGTTAGTTTATTCATATTATTTTTCTAATTTACATAAATACTTTATTGACAATCAAGCAAATAACTTTGTGTTTTTGTCATTGTTGTCGTATTTTCAGAAGTTGTGTTGGTGTTGTTGGTGTTATTGATGATGATGATGATGATGATGATGATGATGATGATGATGATGATGATGATGATGATGGTAGTGGTGGTGGTTTTGGTTTTATACCCGCAGTCAAAAATACTAATGCTATTTCAATTTCATATTTCTCAGGAGATTCAGCCACCAGCGTCAGCAGCTTCAGTCTTGTGTTCTTACTGTTCTTCGCTATTGCTGCGAAATTTGCAATGTAGTTTCTGAATCACCAACTTAACAGGTGAGGTTAAATTTTGATTACAAAGCACCATATTACTTGAAGTACGTTTTCAAATTCTCCGATTGACTAAGCGTTAAAAAGCGTTTTCGGAAAACCATTTAAGACTAACTAGTCCAATGACAGTTGCAAACGATTTTGATCGTATTCCTCGGATCTATTGAATTCAAATTAGTCTGTGCTATCAAACAAGTGTACAAAAGAATACGGGTAAATTTGGACCCTACATTTCCGACAGTCTGCAAATTGGTTGGACACATAGAGATGTTGTATCTGTAAGGCTACATTATCATCGTCAAGAATTAAAATGTTACGCCGCGTTATAATTTGATCCATTGATAACAATTCATTTTATGGAGGTATCCTGTATTTTTATGTCTGCAATATTGATATGCTTCTCTTTAATTTCTTTCCCTCTTATTCAGTTAAATTTGTTCTTGCTCATACACAGGGCGTGACGCAAAAACACCTTCGCCGACGATCTGCAAGACTGGCTTGAAAACAGGAAGAAAAAGGCGTCTTTTTGTACCTTACATGACGACTTGTGTATCTGAAACCCGGGAAGAGATACAAAAAGACATTTCACCTCAGCTTTTGGCAATTTTTAAAAATAGGCGTCTTTGCTAACAGCCTCCGTAAAAAACCTTCCGTTATGTGGTATTAGCGAACAACTATAATATTTTGACCGTCCAAGTCAAAATATTACAACAAATATTATAGAGCGTGTATTCCATATCACTGGCTCAAGCGATGTGCTGTTTGAACACTAGGGTACTCTGAAGATAAGCACAGTTCAGAGTTTTGCAATACCGAGGTAGTCATTAATTTTGGGCGAGTGACGGTGCTATGGATGACATGGGTGAAGCAGATCACCACCGCGTGACGTCACAAATGCTTTACTCGATGAACGACTCCGTACCTGACGCCTTATCAATGTAAATGTATTGCCTTTCGATTTATTGAAAACGTATGATTCAACGGTTTTTGTTCAACAGTGTGTTGGAATATTTTCAGGAAAAGTGTGCAATCCTGAAGTACAACGCCTTCATTCTTGAGAGAATGAAGGAATAAAACGAATAAAGCAGTGTCTCTAAAATTGAAGTTGTTTGAGTAATCTTCTCCAGTGGATAATTTCTATACAATTAAGGTAGTATGCGACTCGAAATTAAAATACTTATATGGTTTATCAACCTTTCTTCATGAAACTTTCAACCATTGTCTTACTACATCAAGAATGAAATCACGGGACACCGCGCCAAGTTTTGTTCCAGGGAAACAAATAATCGAGCATTTAGTAATATTTAAGATTCAAAAATCGCGGCCATCCCTGTGCTACGTGGGAAAATTATTTTTCGAAAATGTTTCCTTACTACTGCAGCTTTAAAACGAGCCCTCACAATGGTATATCAGAAAAGAATTGTAAAATATTTGAAAATCTGAATATCTGCCCCCGAGGCGCATACTACTTCAATCGAAACTTTGAACGTGCTGTAAGTGTTAGAATACAGTAACAAGGTATTGGTTTTTCAATACCATGAACGTTTTAAACAATTTTAAACAATTTTAAACAATTTTAAACAATTTTAGAAAGTATTTTGCCGTTATAGACCGTTCCTTTTATTCGGGGCTCTCTGAAGCCCAGTTCAGCGCTGTATTATTTGTGTTCCATATACGGGATATGTGTTCGGAAGTCACGGTTTCATGAACGCTTAAGAAGGGTCGCTGTCAGGAAATTGTAAACACTTAGCTCGCTCCTTAAACCACATTTCGACTGATACCTTCGCTTGGCTACTAGGAGGTGTACATGGTTAATTTGAATACGATTGACAATTAATTGAAAATTCCAGCGACCTTCTGAACTTTTCTTGATTTGTCTGCCTCCATGCATGCAGGAGCACAACATGTAATCACTTGAGTAGGTCAGCTCTGCAGTCTGTCTGTCTGTCTGTCTGTCTGTCTGTCTGTCTGTCTGTCTGTCTGTCTGTCTCTCTCTCTCTCTCTCTCTCTCTCTCTCTCTCTCTCTCTCTCTCTCTCTCTCTCTCTCTCTCTCTCTCTCTCTCTCTCTCTCTCTCTCTCTCTCTCTCTATCTCTCCTCTCTCTCTTACATGTACAATATGAATGTGCGTAAGGTTGACGACATCGACAGGTTCATAGATGGCAATGCAGTGGTTTATATGTTTGTATTTTTTGTTTACTTGCCGCGTAATGAAGTCAATACTCATGGAATTTTAAA
Organism: Ptychodera flava; assembly: GCF_041260155.1. Lineage (NCBI taxonomy): Eukaryota > Metazoa > Hemichordata > Enteropneusta > Ptychoderidae > Ptychodera > Ptychodera flava. The sequence continues at coordinate 10,141,096 of NW_027248277.1, read as the reverse complement.
AATTTAGCCCCAAAGTTCATTAACATATATTTGGAGAATTAAGTCGGCATTAAGTCTTTCCACAGCCAAAACACAATATCACAGCTGATATATTCCTTAGTCAGATATAATGATTTGCAATTGTCGTCATTAGTCACCTTGTAACCATTACCTCCATCTGAAAACATTGTATTTGCATCGACCGAGCTTTTAAACAACCGACTACGTGTGCATTTACCCTTAGTAGCTGGGTCACAGGGCCAAACGTGTATTTGCTAAGGACTTCAAATTGTCTACCAATGTTATTCATTTTGCTTATCGCCTTTTAAGATTTCTGAAGCTTAGCCACATTTGGCGTACAATCGATAGATATTTCACCCGGAGTCGTGCTTCCTGTCTGAGGACTGTAACACCTCAGTAAATGGCATGTTGGTGTTTTGTTCACAACACTGCATGGTTGATAGTCAGAAGTAATTCATGACGTTGTTATAAATTAAAAACAACCCAAATATGACCTAAATGCGTCGTTTTCGTACAGTCATCTGGCAGTGCACACACATACGATCACGCCCAACAACATTCAAAAACGCTGTGCAGGCTGTTACTGGAAGAGCGTCTCCATTCGATTTGCCGAACAATTCCGAAGATAGAATATAAAAGTGCTACAAATGCCACGACATACTATTTAATTTTAATTGGTATTGTTGTTTATCACTTGAACCTCAAGATCATCCGTCTCGCGAGATTAGGGTACATATGAGATTTTTAAAAATAACATTTTCGTCAAAATTTCGGAATTGATAAAGCAAAATGTTTTGTGTACACTGTGTTCATTGCTGAAATCGTGTGTTGCGCGGAGGTCATAAAACGGTGCACGGTGACCATCTTCGAACCAAGAATAGCTTTGAATGAATGAGAAACGAGATCAAAACGTTTCACATAATTGTAACACGACACAAGTTAATTTTATCAGACCTATGTCTGTCAGTCTTCAGAAGTGTCAAAATCATACACCAGATCTACGAGGCATACGGCCCGCTCCTTTAGAAATTACAATTTTTAATATTTCTATTACTTATTCAAAAACCTTGACTTTGAATAATGCCGTCTAAAGATAGCGGCTTCAACGGCAGTTTGACGGTTATTGAAAAATGCCAACATACTTTCCTGGCTTCCTCGCCCATAGCTAGACCTCAATGTCAATGTCCTTGGCCAAGTCAACCCGCACAGCAAGAAAGAGGGTCAACACTTTATAACGTCAACACGAGTATTTTGACCAGCTTGAAAGTGACCTCGAAGCGATACGATGGCAAGTTATGATTGTTGTGCATAAAACACGGATGACAACTATGTATATAGGCAATATTATGACAATAAAAGCAAATATATGTATGGGTCAGAGAAGTTTTAAAATCGATCATCGCAAGTGCATTAAGACATGCTCCAAATATAACAACGTTTAAGGTGAAAGTGAAACAATTCATAAAAGAAAATGTTCCTCTGTAATTATTTTTGTTCTTTGTATTGAGATTTTGCTCTTTGTATTGATATTCTGCTGCTTTTTTTTCTCTGTATATTTGAGCCCAGATGTTAATTGCTCTTTGAGTAACTCGGTCGTAATAAATAAATAAATAAAAAGACACTCACTTTAAGGCGCACTTTCTGCCATTTATTTCCCATGGAGCTATACTACTAGATACTACTTCAGGAATTAAAACCAACTCACGGATAGCAGGATTTCTTGTGGAGACATCCTGAACTCAGCAGCTGCGTCCTAAGTGGTGTACCCACGCGCTGCCCCTTTGCACTCAGCATGATGCACCATCCTAATATGTTATAACTGAACGGCGTCTGAGTTTGGCATGTACAGGGTAAATCCACGGTAGAACTCATTATTGTGGTGTAAAACTGAAAGACGAGCCTCTCGATGGACATTTCAACAGATTCAAACTCTGTCAGTTAAGGCTAGACTTCCCGTGACCGTGCGAAATCCCGACTGGTGACAACCTTAACACAGGATTGTCCCTATACTTGCTTCGTACGAAGCACACATTATTAATATCAGCCGTGTCAATGAGGATTTCCAGAGCTCTGTAAATCACCGTCCCTCACCCACGAGGGTGGAGGGACTGTGCTTCCATAAATATCAAAGCACTCTTCAAACATGACAATGTTTACCGCGAAAAATACATCGAACATTTAACCAAGCGGCGTACTTAGAGAGCTTATCGTTTATTTACCTCAAGTGATCAAAAACACGAACTTCCCTTTTTCATATGTGGTGTTGACCCTTGAACACTGCAAACTTCATAATGATAATCCAGAACACGGTATCATAATCTCAAACACGAGAGCCTAGCTTCTTGGTTGGTCCTGTTGAGAATTTAATAATAAGACTAACTACGCAACTGTTGTCATTTCTGCCAGTTACGGTAGTTAATGCATTTTCTACCTAACTGCACAGCTACTGATTTCCATGTTTCGGTAGCCAGTGTTTTCTACCTAACTAAACAGTCACTGATTTCCTCGTAACAGCCCTAATGTCTTTTCTGCCTAACTTACGGCAGCCAATGTCCTTTCTGCCTAACTACACACTCCTGTCATACCTGCTAGTCACGCTAGCCAATGTCTTTTCTACTTAGCTGCACAGCATGCAGCAGTTTCCAGACTTATGACTTATGGTTACTAATGTCTTTTCTGCCTAGCTGTCCACTCTCGACAGACAGCAGGAGAGGAAGAGTGCAGGTGGGCAGAAAAGACATCCGTCACCGTAACTCGCAAGTGTGACAAACTGTGAAGTTCGGCAGAAAGAACATAGGTTACCATAACTCATATGTCTGGCAACTGTTGTGTAGTTAGGTAGAAAAGACATTGGCCACTGAAACTCGCCTTGTTACGGTAACCAATGTCTTTCTACCTAACTACACAGCAGTTGAGTCATGGTCGCGAAAACACTTTCTGCCTAACTATATACTTTTGAGTTCAGTTGGCAAATGTCCTTCTGCAAAACGATACAGCTCCAGACCTACCTGAAAGTTAATACAGTGGTCAGACAATGTGTCTTTTCTGCCAACTACATAGCTGTAGATAACGAGTTACGGGGGCCAAAGTCATTTTACCTAAGTACGCAGCTTTCTTCAAACCGGTTAGTTTTAATGCAATTATGTTTGTAACAATTGTCTTGAATTTTTAACTGATACAAATGTGTTATCATCTCGGTTTCCTTCAATTTTTGCTGCCTAACTCTCGGTCCTGGTCATCCGAAGATTGTATCTGATTCATCGTTTAGTGTGTACTAAATCTGGATATGAACACCGAGTTTGTAAATTTGTCGGTCAAAACATCCAAACCTACTTTGTTTATAATGAAGGTGTCATTATATTAGGGCTAATCTTGGCCAGAAACAGATTGATCATCATCAGAATATCCTTCCCGGAGATGAGTTCTACCTCAAGAAAGTTTCCTGTTAATTTTTGTTCACATTGTTTGCATATTAAATGAATTTCACAATTAGGGATATTTATCTGAATTGACTTGATCAAAATTGATGAAACTTGCTATGTACATTAAAGACACTATAATACAATATTATTGAAAGTCATTAAGCATTTTCTCTTCAGCCAATTCCTAATTTGCATATTTAATGAACTTTCCTAATTAGAGATATATATCTGAATTGACTTGACCACCGTCCCTCCAGGGACGGTGACTTGACCAAAGTTGACAAAACTTGCTGCATATATTGCAGATACCATGATACAACATTATTGACAATCATTAAGCATTTTTACTTAAGTCAATTCCTAATTTACATATTTAATGAACTTTGCTTATTAGGGATATATACTGGGATTTACTTGATCAAAGTTGGCAAAACATGCTATGTACATTGATGATTATACCTGGTTAAAACAATATCGAAACTCATTTCACATTTTCATGTCAGCTAATTTATGATTTGCATATCTAATGAGCTTTCACAGCTCGGCATATATGGCTTGAAGGACTTGGCCAACGGTAATTACACTTGCTATATAAAATGGCTATACATTGACAGCAGTCGAAGAACTTAATATTTCTATTTCAGCTAATTACATATTTGTATACTTCATGACCTTCAGAATTAATCGGCGATGATTATTGTTCATTATGTTGATCATAATACCTTCAATGAAGTTGCAAACATGTGGCAAAGGTTCAAATTTACACATAACTGCAAAACATAATGAAACACGTGAGCATTTCTAGTTCATATCTGGTTAGGGGATCGGTTGGGGTTCACTATTTTGATTGATGCACAGGAAGAATTGCCGGCCCATCCCCGGCCATAATAACTGAACTCTCTCCTAATGTTTTTTTATCGTTAAAGATACCTTTATAAGTAATTTTATAAGACGTTATTATCTCTAGACAGAATTTCGAAAAATTTGGGGGTTTTTGTTTCCCCTGTCGGTTTTTTTGCGCTGTATACACTAGTTTTATCACCTTCTGTTCAGTTGTCATTACCTCAATCTCAATTATATATTATTTCTTCACATACCCAGATTCAAATCGTCGCCTTCCCTTCTACGTGCCATGTGTCTTTCTGGGTATGTCCGCTTAAAGTGCCTGAACATGGTCAAACACGATGGTAGAGAGCAACGTTTTAGCATTAATGTCAATTACCTGACATGACCTTCGACTACCGAATTCAATGCCAATGTCCATAAGTCTCTTTTACAATTGTACGTTGTTTGCGAGTATTCGTTGTATAATCCCCAACGGTTAAAATCGCGTTGGGAACCCTATCGACGTAATCAAATTGTCCGACTTTGAGATATACATTCATTCGCACTGTTCAAAGTCCAAGGTCAAAAGACCCTAATTAACTAAAGACAACTATTATAAAACTACAGAAACTTGGACTTTCGTCAATGCGACAAGAACAAGTCCATGGGAATTCTGTACAAACGCATGTTTTGCCCCGATGACCGAGTCTGGGTAGCTCTTATCTCCTTGAAAATAAAAAAATAAGTGCGCCCCTCCCTTTTTCATAATAATGGAATTTTTGAAGAGATATTGGAAATCAATAAGAATTTTCTGCGTGTTTTTTTGTCATGACAACGTCGTTGTATTTACACATGTGCACACGAGCTTCCACTGAACTGGATGTACCTTGACTAGTCACCAAACCACAATGTGATGGAGGGACTTTGGCCAAACACATCCATGCTACCAGCCGTATCATCTTCTTTGTTGGACAGCGCCTTCTCCCTGCACATGATAATTATCGCAATAATTGCGATTGCAATGCCACCGCAGCTTTTCCATGATTCGATTTAAAACTTGAAAAGTAATTATATTATCATTCCCTGTCCGTCGCATTGTAATTGGTCGAGCTGAACCATGTTATCGACCACAAATACGCAATAATGGTTTGTTTATGTGCCATGAATATGAATAATATAGCAAACATAGTAACTTTTCAGCCAAAAATCAATCACAAAATAAAATGGAACACTCTTTGGCCAAGTTTAGACACTTTTTTGGATTTGGAAAATTTTAAAGCGCGCGCAGTACTCACTGACAAGTTCTGAGGCCCAGTTGTCGTTCGCGTGGGAAATTCAATTCGTAAATTTTGACGATTTTTCGGGGTTCGTTGATAATATAATGGAAATGACAGACTCCGCGCTGACCATTAACGTTTATTTGTGGGTGCGGGCTCGAGGATAGCCAAAATTAACGGGGTTGGCAAGCCTCGCCCGTTAATTTTTGGCTTTCCTCTCACCCTTGCCCACAAATAAACGTTAATGGTCAGCGCTTCGCCCGTTATTTCTATATTAAAATATTCATTCGCACTTCTATTTTTGGTATTTGTTCCCTGAGATATTTTATAATGCGAATTTACAACGGCTAAGGATAATAGATTATTTAAAGTTAAAGACTTAACAATTTACCTATAATTATTTCTCGTGAACGATAATGTTATCCCAATCTCATCTTGGGTTTCTAATAATGCTATAGTTGTCAACACGGAGAAACTTAAAAGTATGGACAGTGCCTCTTGCCGAAAAAAATTATACTTATTACTAACACTGAGGCCTCTATTTGTGTCAAAATACACGAAGCAATTACCTCTAATTTCTCTTCTCACATCCTCTTAGGCGTTTCAATTGATTCTACTTTAAGTTGGGATGTTCACGTTGATAAGCTGTGTAAGAAACTTTCTATCAGAATTGGTATCCTTCGGAAACTACGTCCATTTGCCACTACGAGTACTCTTTTGGTTGTGTACAACGCACTGTTCCTTTCTTTGATTGATTATCTTCACCGTGTTTACAAACTCCAAGAAGAACTGGAAGAGTAATTTCAGGGTTGACATCCGTGTTCAATCACGAACTATCTTTTTGACTTTTCATGATATGACTTTGTTTGTGTATATACCGTCTATTTACTGTCTGTTCTGTGCTGTTTTGTGTCTATGTTTACAACTATTGTCTTGCGAATTCCGACCTACTGTCATTGGATTATGGATTGGTATGATTGCGATTATTTTACGTATTTTCTACATTTTACTGCGATATTGACATTTAAATAATTGAATGGCCTCATACCAATTATTTGGCTGACGTTTTTCATCTAATTCCATCAAACACCCGTGACGGCCGAAAAGTTAGAATTTTTTTATTATACTACGCTGAGAAAGAACAGTGACATTTTCTAAAGTCGTTAACGACAATAGTGAAGAATCTTAAAGATCCATCTTTACTTGATTCCTACAATGATTTACGTTTTCTTTGTCAGACAGACAGAAAGACAGACAGATAGATAAACAGACAGACAGACAAGACACAGATAAACAAACAGACAGAGACAGACAGAAAGACAGACAGACAGACAGACAAAGAGGCAAAGACAGAAAAAGACAGAGGAAGAGGCAGGGGAACAGGCAGAGGTAGAAAGAGACAGAGGAAGAGAATGTAAGGGAGACGAAGACGCAGAGACAGAAAAAGATCACGACAAATAGTGTCAGGCGAAGCCAGAGAGACGTTAAATCAGTATTATATTATCAGCGGAGATTATTATGATACTACATGGTACAAGGAATAGCTATACCTAATGCGAAGAATAGCGCCTCTTACGACCAATTCTAGATAATGCTACGGTCAAATTAAAGGTGACTTTGCATAATACCTCTGAAAGATATTTACGTGAAGGTCACTGCTCCAAAGGTCAAAACAGGTCAAACTTATGAACTGTAAATCGGTTGCCTAATTGTATACTTTATGGCCACATTACAACGCCTTCTGTAGATAACGTCTTGAACTGAACGACATCAATCGAAAAAAATGCAAACTTAGAAGAGAAGATTTACCACAACCAAGTCCCACATCCACTCCGCACCGCCACGTGTGTTGTATTTACACAAAAACGTCATTTTATATCAATTTTGCTGAGAGATTCCAGCCAAATTTCATTATTTTGACTTATATCGGGTACAACGGCACTTATCTGTTATATCGTAAATAGTGTATCTGGTCTATATAGGTCCTGATGAATATTGAATATGAATATATGAATAATCAATGAACAAAACTATTGATCAAAGTCTAATGAATAATGATTAAAATAAATAATGAATGCACCAATATATTTTTATTATGAACTGTAAACCGTAAGTGTTCGTGAGTATTAGATATTGTGAGACATTAAATAGCGGTGGCTACTTGGAGACTTTGAAACTGTTATTGAAGAGTATAGAGTCTTGAAAGAGCGTTAATGTAGAAAAGTGGGTACACTGATACAATGGCGTGAGTGTACAACAACGCCCTCTACGGCCTATAACGAGCATAGAGGTACCATCGCAACTGAGACAGTACATTCTGAAACGTTGCTTTGCTACTTATTTTCATCAGATTTTTAGAAACGCTGAGAAGCAGTTTACATGGCAGATTTACAGTGATTGTTAGTTACTTCTTTATTTCCAAGCTAAATGAAAACTTTGTGGCTGAAAACGGTCTAATAGTTATCTAATGATGATTAAATTGGTAGAGCTTTGACACTAGACATTCAAATAGTTTGATGTTTTGTTTGTGTTTCAGTAATGAAAATGATATTGCAAATTATGTAAACTTGAAATCGCTATTTTATGAACTTAGCTCATCCTTTACGGATTCATTGCATATTCAAAGTGTAAATTAGAACATTATAGAGGGCGCGCTTGCTCGTGTGTTGCACCACGCCGTCCGAATATACTCACCACTCTCCTTGAACTTTCCAATAAACTCCGGAAACAACAAACAAGCACACATTTTCAAGAAAGTCAACAATGAGTTTTCATTTGTACAGTGTCGTTGAATGCTGCTTGGTTGAGGAGAACAGTGCTTTAAAGTGTTTTATTGATTAGAGAAATTTTGAGAAAGTACGCCCTCTACAATTGCATATTGCTATCAACTTGCTAGTCTGGCTGGCTGCCCAATGCTGCCACTGGTACGTTCCTCAACAAGGTTTGTTATGCAATGCCGATAATATCACGATATCAATTACACTATACATTGAGTCTTCGGTGTCGCTGATGTAATACAGGATTAATCTAACACGACTAAACTTGTTGGTTACATTGTCAGGGATTGTTACTGATAATGACGATAGCCATGATATTACTTGACATCGTCGGGAAATTTAGCGATTTAAACACAAAGCGACATGTACTTTATAGTCTTGACAACGCAGTCATTCAATTTACTAGCCATAGGTGAACGCCTTATGGTCGCTACTGTGAACAGCGTGTGCACAGAGCTTTCGCCGACAATCGAGTCGTGCGACTTTTATTGGCAAATGACTGCGACACGATCCCTTTGCACACAAACACGCCCACGAACTATCAATCTTTTGGGATCAAAGTTTAATGAAAGTAGAGAGTACGGTGTCGACAGATTTCATGCGTGAGAATGCGTTTTGCGAACAGAAAAAATCCGGACTGTCATCGGCCCTTTTATTGCATCATAGTATGAATATTTAGGAATCCAAGAAACCTCGTCATATCAGTTTACTCAATAAAGCCGGCCAGTCACAGCTGTATGACATGAGCTAAATCCCTTGATTGATTGCATAGCGCAGCTAACGGTGAAATAAGGTGCGGGATCGCATAAATGCTTTGGCAGCCGAGTATTTCCAGCATCCACACAAGTTTTGGACTTTTCGTCTCCTAATAAAAATCAATTCTCTGTGTAAAAGAGGAACATCCATTTATTCACATACAACATAATTTCTACGTTGGAAACAAGAAGATACTAGTTAGTGTAAAACAATTACAATCTTATCATCAAAACATTTGAACTCATTTTTGGTCAAGTATGCTGTCTTGGGTATGTTTACTCTGCCATGGAGCCCTGAGAAAGAAGCGTGATGGGCGTAATCGCTTCTGACTCCAGAACAAAATGGTTTGAATATTAAAACTTGCTTTCAAAAGTCCAGCTACCTTTTCCCCACTTCTTTCGTTTTTTCTTACAAGCGTAGCTGGTGTACAAACCACTGAGGTAAGCCAATACGGCTCCAGATGCCCTGATTGTGACCGTCATTCCACAATGTTATTCAAAAGTGAGCGGCGACCGGAAGGAACGGCACCCTCGCAATGTTCAATAAAGGAAGTCACTGTACTACAGACGATAGGAATATCACAATCCATAGCTTTAATGCGATACGAGATACAGGGCAATTGGCAATGCCCACCGTGGAATATTTACGAGATTACTGTGTTTGAACCTAGCTGTCACTTGCTTAGTGAACCTTTGAGAAGCTAATAAAAGTCGAACACCGTAGCTACATGTAGCATTGTTAGAATTGTCTTAACACACGGATAAAATGGGGAGTAACGTGAAAATTTCAATTTATAAACCAATACGTTTCGGATATTTGATAAAATTTTCATAAGGGTGATTGAGCGATGGGATTGGAACGTGTTTGTTTGACGGCTTTTATTTTTAACGCTCGGATTTATTTTTCACGTCGGAAGGATTGAGTCAAAACGCGATTGATGTCCAAGCAGTCACGCTCCACGCTAGTCTGCAGCTGTGGTAAGCCGAGATATTGTTGACGAATTAGGCAGAAGGTCTGAGCGGTAGGATCCGATTCACTGTTTACACGCGTACTTTATTCTCTTTTATTCAACCTCTTTCATGTGTCGTCCCCTTGCTTCGCTGTTCTTTACATCTGCTCTCGTTCTTTGTTTTCCTTCATCCCTGTCTCGTCGAGAAGTCGAAGAAAATGCCATGCTCTAATATCAAATTGAACGAGTTCGATTTTGGAAAGTCTTTATTACTATATATACTGTACGCTGCCGCCCTCGGACATGATTGGGGTGGTGGATTATTTATGTATAACACAATTAGATCGGATATCCCATAGTCCTCTTTATCAGCGGAGACATGGTTACTAGAAAAATACTAGAACACTCGCATGATTTTAACAACCCAGTGTGGTAAATGCCAACCAATATTATGCTACACTGTACAAAACAACTCTATCGCGTGTTTTGGTGGTCAATTTCGTGTCTGAAACGCATCGTAGTGGAGGTTTTTCATCGTTACCCTTTTCTTTCGCCGCTACTTACGTCTACCCTTAAAGTCGTAAAATTGCTTGTTTGAACAAGGAGTGACACAGGCGGGGATAAGCCAGAGATTTTGCAAACTTCTGTACGTGCGCGTCGAAAGTGAAAGACTTAAACTTTTAACTCTGAGTCAGTTTTCTCTCACGGAAAAATCCAACCATTCTCATTCTGTTCAAACTACGTAGGACCGCCTTGCAAATTTTGATACCACAGAAAAAATTTCCCTTATGTCGCTGCTTGAGATTCTAAATGGTTGCCATCCCTGTGTAAAACACTACGAGCAAACAATTCATTTCCGATTTTAAAAACAATAAGGCTTTGAATTTTTTTATTCAAAGAGCTTCAAAACGAGCTAGGACAATAGGAAGACAAATAAATCAATTGCAAGGGAGTCCGAATATCTGTTTTCGAGGCGAATTCTGCCTTACCTGATTAATACAAAATTGCAAACGGCCATGATTGGTGATTGGTGGGTTGGCATATTATATCAATGTCTTACTTTTCTCGTCTGGTGTCGGTTTTACACCCAGTGTAGTATTTAGATATTGTACCGCTCGCACCGGTGCAATATCTAAATGTTGCACTGCACCGATGCAACATCTCATTTTGCATATTACCACACCAAACGAGTCCAACATTGTGAAAAGGTGGTGCTTTCACGCCGGGAATAAAACGTGAGTGTGATACAACAAAAGAAAGGGCAACAAATGACATCAGAAGATACTTTACCAGCAATATTCACCCTATACAATTTACATTACAACTTTTATCAAAATCCAAGGATACGTTTGCTGCCTCTGGAAGATGGCCTCCAGGTGAACGTAAATGAGACTGTTGTAGGATTCTTTGTTAGTAATTTGGACATTGGAACACTCTTCCACCTGGCCCTTCAATTCTAACACTCCTATTTGATTGCCTTACCTTTTCCGGAATCAGACATCTTCGGTACTTTTGATGACCCTCCTTGCATAACTCGGCCGAGTTAAAACTGCTGCTCTATACTTGTTCTCTGCAATGACAGTATAGGATGTTTCTGCAATTACATTCGCAGTTTATCTTAGATTTTTAGACCATGTGTTCACACACGTGAGCTAATGTTGTAGCGATGTCTGTGTGTGTTTGTGTCTGTCTGTCTGGATGTCTGTTTGTTTACACGATAGCTTCAAAACACCTGAACGGATTTTAGTCAGATTTGGTGGACAGATACCATATGCTAATGGCAAGAACAAATTTGATCCTGTTTAGTGAGGCTTGCATACTTCATGCTCATTTGCATAATTAATGATTTTAGAAAAAACAGACATACAATGAGAACGGCTGCATAGAATTGGATGAAATTTGATAAAAATGTTGATCACACAAGGATTTATTCCAAATGAAAGACATAAAGGTGTGACATGAAAGTTAATTGCTAATTTGCATATTTGATAAACTTTCCTAATTAGAGATATAGATATGAAATTAACAAAACTTGGTACGTGTATTGAAGATACAATGATACAACACTAATGAAAGTCATTAAGCATCTGCGAGAAACTGAGGCAAATCTTAATTTATACATTTAATGAACTTACCTAATTAAGGTTATTGGAAGATATTCTGATGCAACGTTATGGAATTTATTAAGCATTTTTACTTCAGCAAATTCCTAATTTGCATATTTAATGAACTTTCCTATAAGGGATATATATCATAATTGACTTGGTCAAAATTGACAGGCTTGCTCAATACATTGAAGAAACTATAATGACATACGTTTATATTTTTTAGAACATCTAATTACTTATTTGAATATTTAACGAATTTTTCTAATTAGGGATATATCTCGATTGACTTTATCAAACCTTACATGTACATTGAAGAAATATGATAAAATATTCAATGAAAGATGTTAAGCATTTTTACACCAGCAAGTTACTAATTTGCATATTTAACTAACTTTCCTTATTAGGTATGTGAGACTGGAGGGACTCTAAAACGTACATGAAACTTGTTATGTATATTTATGAGACAATTATGTTATATGAGTGAAAGACATTTTGAATTTTCATGTCAGCTAATGTTTAATTTGGATAAGTTCACAGAAAAATGCAAAATATGTTGAACACGAGAGCATTTTCATTTCATAACTGCTGGGCATTTTGACAGTGTAAAAATCACACAATTCTACATATAACCACACCTGCATGGGTAATTTAAACTCTTTGCCACCTAAGGCAGAATGTGCCTCTGGAACAGATAATCAGACTCTTTTACGGCACACTTCTGAACTACCACTTGAGGGAGTTCATTTTAGCTCTCTGAGTAAGAAAAAATTTAACCGTCTTATTTTTCATAAATCGAAATCATATTTTTACTCTGGGCTAACACAAGATGGCGGCCATTTTTCAATATCAAATCTCGATATACGTCAGGAAGTTTGCTTTGCTTGTACCAAACTTTGCACTGTAATCCTTGATTTTTATTCTTGATTTGATAAGAGAATGGTTGAAAGTTTCATTAAGGAAATACTAAGCAAATGTTTAGAAGTCTTTCACTTTCAAGGCACATACTACCTTCATATTACATCAAATTCTAAACATCTCAAGAAAGTGAAATCCCGTACTTCATGGCCCAGTGTAACAGACGGCGACATCTAGAGATGAGTGGGTATGTCAATGCATTATTTTCAGCGACATATGTATGATTTCCTTTATCAATGCACATAACGCCAGTAGGGTGGAGAGAGAGAGAGAGAGAGAGAGAGAAGAGAGAGAGAGAGAGAGAGAGAGAGAGAGAGAGAGAGAGAGAGAGAGAGAGAGAGAGACTGTGATCTCGCCTGCCGAGGCGCTGCTGACTGAATATTACTGACCTTACCTCAGTTGAAAGTTTTCCATCGATTAATGTATCTGTCGACTGTTGGAGGTAACACTCTCACGGTATGGCCTTGAAATCTTTGATCTATTCAAGTACAATTGTTGAGCGCTTTAATGTCTCTCTAAACAGTTACTATATTGCAGTTGCAAAATTGTTAAAACCTTGATTCAACGATGCTCGACTAAGCCATGAAATCCTTGACGAAAATAAAATATTTCAAAAACTTCGACAAGTATTTTATTTCTCGGAAATTCATTTGGAAGAAATCGTTTAGTCGTTATTTTCCCCTAAATTCCCTGCTATTGTTACACATATTATGTTGTGACTGCCTCCTCTCGTTGAAAACTGTCGTATCGCTCGAAGTTGACAACTTGTACTTCAGTAGTGTACCACAGTATCCAGTGTTGCAGCCAGGACGCCCCCTTGCGACGAAGTCCAGAACAGAGCCCCTTGTCCCGCATTCTCGCGTCCTGCGGGTCACTTCGGGCGCACTCATGACTTGACTATATGTTTGGTGTCACGTCTGAAAGTAACATCTTTTACTGACGATGACCTTTGTTTTGCATGGTTATTTTTAGGCTTATATTTACTTGCTTTTACAGTGTGATAAGAAGTATTTGCAATGCTGCACTTGCCATTACAATTTGCTTGTAGTTCAATTGAGCTTGATCTGATTGACGGCAGATAGGGTATACTGCTACGATTACTTGCCTGAAATTCAAGCATGCGGTTTCGTTAGAGGCGATCCAATACAGAAGTTTGTAGTTTACCTAAAGTTACTAGTTGCAGGTAGTGTACTGCTCTCTATCCAGCGACTAAGTGATGAAGGACATAACCCATAGCAACACGGTCCCTATAGCTTGAATTTCGTTTTGTAAAATTAATTTATTCCATAATATAATGCTGCAAAATTTGATTGACAACAACTGACGCATGTTTCCCCAAAATGTGCGAAATGTCCCCAAAAATAAACTGTAGTGGGAGACAGTGTCTCTTGGTTTAAAATTCCTGGCTGCAACACTGCAGCATCATTCATTTAATCACCCATATCAAAGCTCTCCGATGGACACGCTCGCCTTGAAGTTCCATAAAGTAGTTTAGCCTCGTGTTTGTTCATTTGCCGAAGTGGATGTTTTAAGCCTTTTTAGGTCTGATGAATGGTGTTCTTGTTGTAAATATAACAGTAGAAGGGCAGAACGTTTCACGTGATGTGCAATTTAATTACATAGATGAAAACTAGACAATCCCGTTTGCGCGGTTATAACATTCATTAGTGAAAAATTCCCAAGCATTGTCTTGGGCGGGTGGGGCTCTCACTGTAATCCTGTGTCGTGCTAGGTTACTGACACTTTAAGCCGTGCCTTATAATATAATAAATTTAATTTATGATACCTGCGTATAACAGACACGACACCCATACATCATTTTAGTCTGTTTGGTTAGTTGCCTAGCGAGCAGAAACAAACAACTATAATAAATACATGTCTCTTTCTATTGGTTATTCTCAATTTGTTCCGCCTGTCTTGATCACGTGATCACTCACCCACCAATGGTGTGGTGAAAAGTTCAATATTTCATTGCCATGTGTCTTAACATGGTTCGATATAAACCGATGAAATCTCTCGATACTGGTAAGTTGCTGCTTCTTAAACTTTTAGAACATCATGGGTGTCAGGTAAGACTCTTTTTGTATTCCGCAGATTGTTACCTTACGATTTCAATTCTCAACACTCATCAGTTTCAGACAGATAGACAGGTGCATTCAATTTGCTAAATGTCCCTTCAGAGCACGATCTCTAAAAAGTTCTCTCAGTTAACTCCACAACAGTTGTTACACCGATTTTCTTAATCATCGGGTCAAAATGATAATCGCTCCTTTAAAGTGACAGCGCATTTCCCAAGTAATCAGCCATTGTTTCAGTATTTGAAAATAAATTGCAGTTAGCTTGAAACAACCAGAAGATGAAGCCAAACCAAAAACAGTCGATATCATATCTCGTATCATGGCCGCTGTAAATTGTTGAAGATAACAAATACACTGGTCATGAATAAATAAGGTTTTTGTGGGCTAAAATGAAGTGTAAAGTTCATATTTTTTGATTTCCTTAACAGTGTACTTGTTCGATGTTCCCTCTTGATGCTCTGTTTCGTGTTTGTCTCTAAAGCACAAGGTAAGGCCACTATGTGTTGACGTTTCATTACGGCTTTCACAATTGAAAGAACAATCAAGTGTTTCGGAATTCGATACAGGAACATTTATTCTGGAAGTGACGATTCATTTGTCAGATCTCGTCGAATTCTTAATTCGATAAAAGAACTGCAGGACATTTACTTTGTTATAAATATCACATTTGCAACCAAAGCAATCAAACAAAGTATCACTCTGTTTCTTCTGATTCTCTATTTATTTTACAGAGGTTGAAGTCACAGAATTGTCGATTACAAATGCTGCCTCTGTAACGTATACAGCCGGAGGAACAGGCCAGGCTATTACCGTGACACTTCAACTTGCAGAAACTGCCGACGATGGAACCAACGGTGAAGTCACAGCTATCAATGTGTACTTTACGAACAACGCAGACTTAAGAGACGCCCAAATTGTGAAATCAGACCCCGTCGTCCATACTTTGGAGACACCCGTAGCCGTAGCAACTGGTAGTACCGGTCGATTGATACTGAAGAAATCACAGGCATTTTGATAGACGTTGAGAACTGCCAGGTGTACTCCCATGTCTGTGTAGAAATCACAGCAACGGGTGATACAGACGATTCGGACGACTTTGAATGTTTAATCTTCGGCACAACTGTTGGCACCGAAGCAGGAACCAGAGTATGCCCAGGTATAGCTACAGTTATGTTATTTTCATCATTTCCCATTTTCATGAGAAACATAATGCCACCGTGTCTCTTCCAATCGTGAGCAAATTTGAGTATCAAACTGATTTTCACCAACTTTGCAGTCACTAAAATTGACTTTGACTTCACGATGTAAGTATATG